>NC_057803.1:67404547-67527047 GCF_018294505.1 Triticum aestivum | reverse complement strand
ACTCAGTCCTTGGTAAGACATAAGGGGGGAAGGAAGATCTTCACTCGTTCATTAAGTAAGTGCCTGCGGTGAGACCCACAACAAATGAAGGGGGTGGAGGGAGACCGAAGAAGGAACAATTGTCTTGAATGCTACGCTGGGATCAGCAGCTTCCAGTGTTTTCAAAATGAGTCGGGCAGGAAGAGGAAGATTGGGCGGGGAAAACGGGGTTCGAACCCGCGACTTCTGGCTTGACAGACCAGCACTCTAACCAACTGAGCTATTTCCCCCTTTCGTAACTACTGTCGATTCAACAGTCACCTACTGGTTACCTTTGTAACTATACCAAAGTAGCTGTACAACAGAATGCCCTTCGCCTTTAGTACTTTTCTTTTTCTTTTGACGACAGTAGAAAGAAATGGCTCTGCTCGCTTAGAGAAGGGGCTCCACGCTCTATCAGCTATTAGTTAGTTGGCGCTACGCGCGACTTCAGTTGACAAAAGCGAACAAGATAGCGCTAGCGCCCGCGGAGAACTTTCGTTTGTTCGCCTTCTAAAAGGCCTACTGACCTGCCGGTGAAAAGCCGGTTACAAAACAAATAATAAGACGTAGTGAAAAAGTACCAAAACAACTGAAGCCTACATCCCACTACGTCTGGGTTCCCCCTTCCTATGAACCTTGAGTCAATAGGTAGGGTCAACTATACCAAAGTGGAAGGGCCACTATCTAAGCTATTAGTGGGCTGGTTTGAACTATTGATTTACTGAATTGAGTGAAGCTGTGTTGCGTAACATATAGGTCGCCAAGGCCTAGAAGTACAAGTGGTCGCCCTAACGGTCACTCTCAAACTCACTACTTGAGTGATGAAAGTCACTTAGCTTCTTTAATAGGGCTTGCCAAAGAACCCCTCCGGGGCCCCGGGAAGAGGAAGAAGGAGATAGAGCAAAGGTCTCCTCTTTCTGTCCGCTCTTCCCGGCATGTAGAGATCCGATTGGGCTTATAGTTTAATTGGTTGAAACGTACCGCTCATAACAGTGATATTGTAGGTTCGAGCCCTACTAAGCCCATCTAACCTGCTTAATCAATGACTCCGGTAGTCACCTGAACCACTCTCTTGGATAGCCCACAGCCTCTCTTCTAGATGCGAAAGAAGATTCGATCAACGTACAAGGTTTGCCCTCTTGTGAGAAGGAGGGTTCTGAATTGTGTTCTCAGTGCAAAGGGAGTCTTTGAGAAGGTTCCGTTTTTCTGAAGAGAGAGAAGATCAGTAGAGCAGTCCGGCAGCTGTTCGGGGGTCAGCTTTGGGATTTTCCTGATCGACCCCTACCAGTGTATTAATCTACAAAAATGAAGATTGACATTCGTCAATTTACTGGATCTATCCTCTTCTACTAACTTTACAAAATGGAAGGGAAAATGTGAAGACCAAAGATGTCAACTACTAAGCATAGTCAATTGCAAATCGGCCGGTTGGTTTGCTTCTCTCCAAGTATGGGAGATTTTCCAATCTTCGAAAGATGCTCGTACTTTCTTGATCTTATGAAGAAGGGGCTTTCCTTAGCTGCGGACTTTGGGATCTTGAGAGTAGACCATGTCTTACGTTAGGGAATCCGAATCAATCCAAATCCTCTGACACTCCTTTTCAGCTGCTATTTGAATACATGTTCAGATGCAAAAGAGCTCGACTTCGAGTATGGTCTTGTTCTTAACTGCTTGAGAGAACGCATATATCCCCTTTTTATTGCTAAACCTCCACAAGCCTTCCCATGCTCGCTAATTGAACCGTCCGTCTTCATCTTAATCCATTCGTTTCCCGGTGGTCAACACACAATAGAATATGTTTGTTTTTGATCGGATTGAGACAAAAGTACCATTTTTTAGGATGTTCGCCGATTCTTGCTCTTCTTTCTCTCATAAAACTAGAGATACTAGCTTCTAATCTGCATATTTTTGCAAATCCTTTTCCATTTGGATTTTTGAAAACATTAACTTACCTCTAGAATTCCACTATATATAACGTTAACGTTCCGCCAAAATGTGCCAGGGCGAGTGAAAGGCAAGCCTACCCACGGTGTTAACTTGCCATCCCCAACAAATCTGCTAGCAGCCCATTCGAGTTCCGCTTGGAAACAAGAAGCTCTTCTTTATTTGCGTTTTTTTGCCCAAGATAAGCCCATTTTCCAGAGCCAAACCTATTATAAGAGTTCAACTGCCATATTCGGATGGAGTCCAAATGCTTGCATCTTGGGCTGAAGAATGACCCAATTCCTTAGCTTCCATGCATTAATCATATCCGGGGATGTGGGAATAGGGAGATGCCATCCATCTACACGACACGATAGCTTAAGCAAAGAATAGAGAGAGCTAAGCTAGAATACAAACAAAAAAGATATTCCACTAGCGTAGGCCTACCATAGAAAAGTCTAAAAAAACCTTTTCTTTGTATGTTAGCGGGAGAGAAAGCAAGCTTACGGTGCTTTGGATGTTAATGTTTTTGTAGGATACTAAACACCTATATATATATATATACATTGTTTTATACTCCTCTGTACAAGCGTATAAGAGCTATTATGCTCGATAAAAGGAAGTTTATGAATAAGTAAGTCTTTCTTTTTTGAATAGACGGCGGGAGAACTTACTTTTCCGGCTATCGTATGAACAATGCCGTCCGCTTTTCTTTTTTTAGTTTCCATGGATCTCTCCGACGAAGTAGCGGAAGCATGAAATGCTATTCACGAATGAGCATTGCTATCTGATTCCTACAAAAGAGATAGGGGAAGCTCACTTTTGTCAAATGGGGCTAGAAAGCATAGAACCCCGTCTTAAATCAACCGGTGAATCCAGAATCAAAGTGAGGAGAACAGGATATGTTATGAGAAGAGTGACGTGGGAATAGATTGCATTTCAAAAAGAATCTATACACTCAATAAGCCAGAACGGGAAGATTCAACTGCAAAAAGAACTGGTACGGTGTGAGAAGAGGCCTATTCTCAATAATGAACAAGATGATGCAGCTCTAGTTGCTGGAGGCAGAGGACGTGGACGCGGCAGGAATAGATCCAGGGGGAGGACGCGAATAAAAAAGGCTATGAGGATCATAAAAATTGAGGTGGAGGGAGATTGTATAACTAAGGATCGAGTAGAGGAAGATGTCAGTCTTTCAGTTGTAGATGATCATTACCGAAAAATATGTACATTCGAATGAAAAAAGATGGCCTGTCCGAGAGGAAATAAAGAATATTCATTTGCGGATTCTTCCGAACAAGCAACGGATTGAGCAACTAGCGCGAAAGCCGTTGCGCGTTAGCGCATCCGTTTTCTTGCTCGGGAACGAGGGGACTAAAAAAATTGTCAAAAGCCATCTTTCTCTTTAACTAACTAAGTATTCTTATAAATATGTATGTCTATGAGGTATTTTGACTTAATGGGAAGTAGGCATCTCATTCATAGGCAAGAGCAGGCCGGCCTGAAGGCTTGAACAGAAGGCAGGCAAGAAGGCATTAAATGGCTTTTAAGGATTCGGTGTAAAGATGCGGAGTACAATATCTTTATTTCTATAAAAATATATGGAATCCGCGATCCTATCCTATTTTTGAAGTCATTTTTTCATTCGAAATTATTTTCTTTCGCAAGAGCACTCAAACATAGATTGAAGATCTTCAGTTCTTCGGTCGGCAGCCGCAGTCAGTAATAGCAAGTAGCGTCCCATACTACTTTTCCTTTGAATGTTCATTCTGGAATTGAATGTCACAAACAAGACTCATACTTCAGAAAAAAAAAACTGCTTGAATCAGGAGCTGTAATCCGCAGCTTTAGAGATAGGGGCGGCAGTCACAGCATTGGCAGCAGTGAGTAGAGGTCAAGAAGAAGAAGCGGTAAGAGCAGTTAGAGAGCAAGCAGCGGCTCACCAAACCTTTCTGTTTCGGTTACAGCTCAAGCGGTTTGTTTTCAAGTAAGGTACTCAAGCAAGCTTTCCTCCTGAAGATAGAGTTTCGGGTGAGCTAGCAAAGAAAGTCAGCAGTTAACCGGAAATTGAGGTCAAATTAGCATTTCGTAAGTTTTAGTAAGGCCAGATATGGGAAGCAGGCCATGGAGAAAGAGAGGAATTAATCGTCCAACGCTATGTTAACAAATACGTGAAAGGTTTGATTATTCCATACACTTGAACGCGTTCCTTATCAATAGGTTTCGGAGAGACGAGCAATGATTGCTTGATGATCTTCACTGCATGAGACTAGACTTGACTCAAGCTTCATATGAAAGCATTTACTGAACTAAAGCCGTTGAGCCAAGTCAAGCGAAAGACTTATTCGAAGAAAGCTTTAAGAGAGTTTGTTGTCCCATGCCTTTCTGATGGTGAACCTCCTACTGCTTCTTCCAATTCTGAAACTGGGATTGGCATGTTAACTTTGCCCTTCCTTTAGACAAAGAGCCCCCAGTTTCGCCAAAAGACCTCTGCGTGTTGTCATTCAACTCCACACAAGCCTGTCGTTGGGCTACTTGCGTCTTCGACAGATACAAAGGAGAAGTGACGGTCGGTGAAATAGCCCTCCAACTCGTAGCTCTCCTTGCTTAACGTGAAAACTCTCCTTTCCGATGAAAACGAGAAAGAAAGATGTCAACTACTAAATGTGTTGCTTTGTGAATTTGATACTAGGTAGTTCTCCCCCCTCGGCAGACAAGTAGCCTTTGCGACTTACATCTCTGCTACAGGAGGGTATGAACCCCCGGATCTAGGCGAGGTGATGGCGGGGAACTCCAACAGGTTTTGGTTTCCTCCTCACTGATTGATGGAGCCCAAGACTGCTTGACGACTTTCAGTGTGGGGTCAGCTTGAGCCGAGGTCGTCTCGTAACAGGAACAGGAAGAATAGCAAACAAGCACACAAGCAGGAATAGGAATATTGGCTGTCACTATCCTATGGTTAGCAATCAACTACGGAGCTGGCAACTCACAAGCCAGCAAGTCAACCTCTGTCAGATCTTCGGCCCAGTTTATGGACGAAACTGACTCTACTTCCTCATTCAGGCTGATATGAACTGCAAAACTTTTCATCTTTAGCGTGGATATCGTAGGTATAAATGAAAGAAACTGGAATCAGGAAGTTGTTTCTTTCTCTCGATACGCAGAGGGGAGAGCATGCCATGTCTCAGGCAGTATATCAGTCGTTAACGATCTTACCGGGACACATCCAATTGAAACTAGAATCCCAACCTCTTTGGAAGAAGCTCCAAATAGAAAAAAATTCAGAGCAGGGAATCTTCCTACAAACTAAAATGTGTTAAATATATATATATACCTACATCTGCCTAGAAAAACTGGAGTTTCAGGCACCCTCGTGGGAGACATTGGATGTTGTCAACCGGCCTTAAAATGCTCATAAACATCTCTTCCCCCTTTGACTTAGTTTTCGCTCTCCTCTGTTTCTAGTAGAAAAAGCCTGATCCTACTTTGCGAGTCCAACAGGTCTAGTATTCTTTTCTTTTTCGTCTGAGGGAACATGGTAGCCCTGATCTAGCTAAGACTTGAGATTCCATTCTATTTCATTCTGATCTCGTTATGAGGAAATAGGTGAGGCGAGGCTAAGACAAGATATGGGACTTCCCGCGCTAAGTTGTTCCAATCTCTGTACTTAAGTAACCGAACTCGAAAGTGCTGCTATGAGCTAGATTTGTGCGTACAAGGGTAAAGAAGCGAGCAAGGCTACCTTTCCGCTGGAAATCCTATACCTGAGTGCTATTTGATCAGAGTGAGTTGTAATTGAGCTTGATTTACTTGCTCTTCTATTTGCATTTTTTGTTATGTACGTGGGTGACTCATCGTCGTGAGATCGGTTGGTCGAAAATTCTTTTCAAGTAGTCTCAGTCGGCGAACTCGGCTCCACAGAAGAAGTCAGTAGTGAATCAAAGAACTCATGCATGTAATCAGTGACTAGGGATCGATCAATCGGATGCAACCGAGCCATACAAAAAGAATTGGAAAAGGGATGACGCAAGAGCAGCGGAAGGTGACTTAGCAACATCAGTCATTTCCTATAGAAAGGATGGAAAGGATCTCTCTTCTATCTAGACGAAAGATCTCATTTTTGCTACCGCTCTCCCTCTTATGAGTCTCTGTCAGCCGTTGTTTAGTAGCTTTCAACGCGAGTTCAGTCATTCTCTTATATACTGAAAAGTACGAACTGACTTAAAGCACGAACATGAGAGCTTGAGAGTGAAATGAGTGGGCCGGCCAAAGAAGACCACTATGGAAGTGAAAGGGGAGGGCAAGAGCGGTTCGAAGACCATAGCCCGATGTGGGTACATTGGCGTCATCGTCGTATGAAATTCACGCACAAAGGGAGCCGCATCACTCTCAATGGCATTCAAGATAATCCTTCCTGCCGTCCAATCTCTGTCCGTAAGCTGCAAGGATTGCGGAAACGGGGTGCTGTTAGCCAGTGTGTGCAAGTGCGTCAGATTCACTAGGAGCATGATCTGCAAGCAATTACTCTGGATGCTGATCCTGCAGAGCAGACACCTCCAGCTGTTCAAGAACTGCTACAGGAGTTTGATGCTTTGTTCCGGGAGCCAAAGGAATTACCCCCTCATCGTGCCTGTGACCACCAAATTCCGTTGGTGCCAGGTGCAGTGCCAGTCAATGTCCGGCCATATAGATATGCACCCCACCAGAAAACAGAGATTGAGAAGCAAATCTGTGAGATGATGAACAATGGCATTATTCGTCGCAGCACGAGCCCCTTCGCTTCTCCAGTGCTCTTGGTTCGTAAGAAGGATGGATCCTGGCGGTTTTGAAATATCCTATGCCAGTTGCGGGTTGTCCCAAGCTCAACGTAGGTTCGCAAGAGAAAAAGAGGGGGTACCTTGTCTGTCGGTCGAAGAAGGCAACAAACAAGTGGAAGCAACCGATGCTTTGGTCATTCTACTCCTTGATGCCAGTCTGTGCTTGCTGTCATGCTGGCAAACGCGGGGGTTTCGGCCGGCTTTACCTACTATTGGATTTGAACCAATGACTCTCGCCATATGAAAGCGATACTCTAACCGCTGAGTCAAGTAGGTCAAGCTGAGTCAAGTCAGAGAAAATAGAAAAAAAGAGAAAGCCAACCAAAGCACAACCAGAGTTCTCCGCGGGGTGGAGCACTAAGAAAGAGAAAGCGTTATCGCTATACGAAATGAAGCAGCGGCTAGCACACTAAGATAAACCACTTGGTTTAAAAAACTGCTTAGTGGCGTTTGATTTCAACACTATTCCAGAGGTATATGACAAAAATTGTGGGAGAGACCTCTATGTTCCTCAGCTTAAATCATTCTATGATTGTTTACAATTCTGTCATCTATTTTACATGAGGGCTAGAGGGTGGTCTTGTAGCAAGAAAAGTGTTGAGTCCAGGCGCATTATGGTACGACTGAGACTGAGTTGGGCAGGAGCAAGCGGTTGGATTGGCCTGACTCTTCAAGACCAAAGATACTCGGCTTCCTCTTCATCAAGTCACGAAATTCGACCCTTAGTTAGCAGCACCAAAACTAGAGCAGGCCCAAGACAAGCAAGAACAGTCAGTCAACACCGATCAGGCAGGAAGCAGACAGTAAGCTAAGAATACTGGAAGAAGGTGGTCGCTCAGCCAAAGCCCTAGTTCAACCAGAACAGTAGGGAAAGCGGTAGAGGCCGCTCCGTAGCTTTGGTCGTCGCACTCTAATCTGCTTTAGAAGAAGCAGCTATTCTATTGCTTGGCTATAAAGCCTATAAGTAAGAACTCTGGGGAAGGAATCCGATCTGCAGATGAAGCAGAAGCAGGCAAAAGGCAAGCGCACAGCGAAGAATTTTCCATACTAGATCGACTCAACATTACCGAATCTACTCTGAGACTCTCTTCTCTTCATGGTTGGCTGTAAAAAAAGAGTCTCTTTAGTCCCCAACTCTATGGATTTTACTTTTTGGCCCCTGCTCTCGACGTTTTCTCGGGACGAGAGGCTATGAAATAGTTGAAAGCAGATGCAACATTAAAGAAAGTCAATCCAGTAGCCTTAAGTCATACCGAACACTATGTCCTAATAGTAAGGGATTTCTTTCAACCCGGTGGTAAGCCGGTGGCACCCAGAGAAAACGTTGCCCGAAGGAAGGGACTAAACCCATCTGCTCAAGTAGTAGCCAAGTAGTACCGAAGGAGTATCTCCGAGTTAAGGAGTACCAAAGGGAAGGAAGAAAAACCAAGTGAAAGAAAGAGATCACAATGGTCTAAGATATAGTCAGTGAACAATAACTCGGATCTGATGTCGGATCGAAACAAAAATGCAAAAAGACAACACAAACGTAAAAGATCGAACTCTAATTTAGTTACTGAGTGAGATGTTTTGCTACCTACAAAAGGTTGGTTCTTCCCCTACAACCCCTACCCCTCCAAGGCAGTACTCTTCATTGGCAAATCCGAATGTCTCGATCCGAGTTTAGACCCACCTACAGAAATTGATCCATCAACGGCTTTTTCTATAGTGGCAGGAAGTCTCCAACTCTTCGATATGCGCTAGCTAGGTAATCCCTTTACTTAATCTGATATGGGATCTCTTGCTACCAGAAAGGAACTGAACTGGCTTGCCCGAAAAGAATGGATTGCGACCCTTGGAGAGCTAATGGTACTGGACTGATAGCGCATTGATTGAACCGACCCCGGACGTACCACTGGGGAACCTGTGGCTGGAGAGAATCTCTCGCGATGGAGAAATGTCAAATGGGAAGCTCTATGGAGGCACACATCGTGTCGTTCGTCATCGAAATGGGACTGACTCGCTCGGGAACAGGCACAGGATTGAGGAACTTTCTGGCGTAACACGCCCGTAATGGGGCAATCTGACTAGCTGGTCAAAACCCTTTCCGCAGTGTTTAAGTGGTGCTGGAAGGAATCAAGAGGGGAGGAGGAAAGTTGTACCAGGTGGAAGGATAAGAGCTGATTGCTACTAAATCAGAACAAGCTTAGTTCTGCATGATGGCTCAATGGTGCATGGTCAACTCAGTAAACCTAACATCTCTGATCTCTGATCCAATTTCAACCCTACTGAACTCTTAAGAGTAGGTGTTTCAAGAACCTAAGTCCTTACAAAAAAAGAATCCATGATCACTATATACCCCCGAAGGTACTGAGCCCAAACATCTGAAGCCATACGGATACTCACATCTGCAAAAGGCTGAGATTGAGAATTGAGGAATTGCTGAAGAATTCACTGATACAATCCTCTACTAGCCCCTTTGCTTCACCTGTGCTGTTAGTGAAGAAGAAGGATGGGACATGGAGGATGTGCATTGAAACCAGGCAGCTGAATGCCAGTACAGTAAAGAAGAAATACCCAATTCCGGCACATAGATGCCCTATTGGATGAGTGGTGCTAAATATTACAGCAAGATTGACTTAAGATCTGGCTATCATCAGATCAGGATGAGAGAGGAAGACAAGCCCAAACTTCATTCAGAACCCTGTAACTATGAATTCAATGTGATGCGGGCTTACAAATGCTCCTGAAACGTTTCAAGCACTCATGAATGATGTGTTCAAACCCAGAAGATTTGTGTTGGTTTGATGATATACTTCTTGACAGTAAAACACTGAAGGAGCATCAACAGCACTTGCAGCTAACACTTTTTCTGCGGAATCAGCTACATGCTAAGATGAGCAAGTGTGAGCTTTGACTTTCAAAGGCGGAATATTAGGGGTAAAATGGAAAATAAGGTGGCAGATGCATTTAATAGGAGAAAGGCCGGAACATCTGTCTAGCTGGTCCAAGGTGTGCAAACCGCTTTGTGAAGGCCGACTGAGAATGAGGGACCTAGTAGTGTATTTCAAAGCCTTCTAGGCAAAGCTGCTTTGGCGTGCACTGAAAGGGCGTCTTCCTTTCCTATATTATACCAGAGGTGAGTGCATAATATGGTGTAGAACGGAGGGGATATCCTAAGTTGATGTGCACAAGTGCTTCCTCTGATTGAAGTCGATTGCCTCAACCAATTTCTTAGTACATCAACACAAGAAGTGGTGAATTGGGGATGGTACTACCTCAGTGAAATTGTGGGAAGATGGGTAGGTGGGGCCTCTCAACCAAGACATCGCGGTTGGCAAGTGGGGACTCTACTGAATTATAGCATGGGTGTGGTAGATTACTGACGTGAAGCCGGACCTCTATGAGTGCTCTACATGGCCGGATCAAAGCTATTCTAAAAACTAGATCCATTGGAGTGGGAAGTACTCAAGATGTAGAAGAGGACTCAAGCAGGTTTGGTCCTCTTTCTCTGATGTGTTCTTAGAACCCACTACCCTCCCTCCTAAAAGACCATGTGACCATCGGATTCACCTCACGATAGTCAACCAGTGAATCAAAGGCCTTATAGGTATTCACACCACCGGATGAAATTGAAGCCATAATCAAGGAGTTACTCTAGAATGGTACTCTACAACCTAGTTCATGCCTCACCGGCTCTTCTTTACAAGAAGAAAGAAGGTTCGTGGCGCCTATGGATTATAGGCAACTCAATGCGCAAACCGTAAAAAAGAAATACCCGATACCGGTCATTGATGATCTTCTGGATGAGCTACACGGTTATACTGTGTACTCAACAATCGTTTTATCTATTCCCACATCGATTCACCAATCCTGGAACTCGTTATGGATAGAAGGTCCGTAGAAGTGAAAGTAGGACGACGGGAGAAAAGAGTAAGGAGTACCGGAAAAAGAAGATTTTGGACTTTCTGCCCACGAAGAAATAGTAGCATTTGAAACTGGAAAGATTTACTTTGGATAGTAAATCCCCAAGGAAGGGCTATAATCCAAACAAAGGAGGAGCTAGCGGATAGTTCGAATTTCAATGATTAGGGAGGGGAATGAAACACTTGTCTTTCACAATCAATTCTTTCTTTTTTTATGTTTAGGACACGCGAAGCGAGAGCGAAACTCGCTATGAGGAGAAGACTCGGCAAGAGAGGTTTGAACAAGAGGAACTGCCGTCTAGTTGAGTTTGATCATTCTCTCTTTCTATCTCTCTTTCTTTCAAGAGCTGAATAAGGGCATATCCGCAAAGGAGAGAGAAACCGGACTTTCTTCTTTACCCCCCTCATTATTCAAGACATGAATATAAAGTGTATTGTACTCCCTTGGATCTTTTTCGGGATCTTTACTCGTCGTTGATCAAGGAAGCTAGAAGGAAAATGGGTGGTAGGGTGAATGGACATTCATATCCTCTCCGACTCGTCGGTTAGGAGAGTAGCGACCAAAAAGAAATCATTATACAGGATAACTGCTGTAGAGATAAAATGTAGGAAGGAGAAAGTTGGTTTCAATGAGTCATGTGAATTGTAGAAGAAATAGGTAAACAAGGCGGGTTAATATATATACGTTGAAAAGCAAGGGGATAAATTGAACGAAATGAAGAGCAATCCAGAATCCTATTTTGTATACTATAAGAAAAAGGCACTGAAAACATGGAAACGGAAGATGTTGTAACTGATATGGGTAGTCACACATTAGGCAAAATGGTGTAGTGGTTGGGCCAGGTAGCTTCTTCTTTTGAACAGCATTTCATTCTGTTTTGGATGCTTTCTACTATGTTTCAAGTGATCAAAGAAGAGTTTATTTCCCACTACTCATATCACATCTTATGTGTTGATGCAAGCTGACTAAATCAATAAGATGGTATTCGTATTTGATTAGACAAGATGGTATTCTTCTTTATTCCGGAGCACAACAATTCGGATCTCTATCTTATAGCTTATCCTTCCTATTCTGTATGTATTACGGTCATGTCAAGTCAATGGTCTGTCTGCCCTGCAACCGGTCTTGAATGGCTTCAGTGAATTGTTTGCTGAGCCTACAGAGTGACCTCCTAGGAGGACAATAGACCACAAAATACCCTTACTACCAGGCACTAAACTTGTCAATCATTAGAGAAGGGACAGAGTTCAAGATAAGACTATCTTGCCTGTTTGGTAGAGAGAGTACCGGGTATTCCGATGGTTAAAGATTCAAGTCTTAGTGGCAAAGGGGGACAACTTTGGCCTGCAACCGTTTCCACTTTACGGCCCACAGCTCGTGTTCTTCGGTATTAATTCGGTTTCTGTTTGTTTGGCTTGTCTCGTGCACCACCTGAATTGAATCATAGTAATGGGACTTTGGTAATCCAGTGATGAAGTCAATGCTGATAATGGACCATGCTTCATCAGGAATGGGTAGAGGATCGAAGAGGCCAGGGAGTTTTTAATGTTCTACCTTAGCTTGCTGACAGATTTGACACTTGTTGACAAAAGATTCCACTGATTGAAAGATTCTTGTCCAAGCAAATAGTGCCTTGATGCGGTGATAAGTAGCAGTAATGCCAGAGTGGGCACCAATACCACTGGCATGAAGTGCTTGCAAGATGTTTTTTGTTCATTTAGAAGTTTGCACCAACCCATACTCTTCCTCTATATCGAGTGACCCCATTATGCAATCAATATTTGCTATTCTTGTGAGTGCTCAGGACTGCCAATTCAGATAGTAAATTCTGGGTGAATGTGTCTTTGCTGTACCCTACAACAATATCAGTGAGCCATTGTGGTTGACAGGAAGTAATGGCATTGAGTTCATCTGGCTCATGTAATCTAGATAGTGGTGCATCAGCTGCCCTATTCTCTGAGCCTTTTATTGGATGGTATATTGTAATCCCATGAGCTTGAGGAAAGGAAAGCTTTGTGCTGCATTGGTGTTTTAAGTCTTTGAGCAGTCAAATGAGCTAAGCTCCTGTGAATGAAACGCCTGTCCTCCTAAGCCCAAACTCTAATGTGCTTGACTTGGAAGTAGGCCACTCTTTCACTGTGAGGATCTTCTTTTAGTCTGTAGCCACCCCTTGCCCACTAATGACATGACCCAGGTATTCTATCTGTGGTTGAGCAAATGAACATTTATTCAACTTCACATATAGTTGATTCTGCTTCAGAAGGTCAAATACTTGCTGCAAATGGGTGACATGATCTTGCAAGGATTTGCTGTAGATTAAGAATACCTACATATCACAGAGGTAAGCAATGATTCAACCACAGATTTGACCGCTATCATGAATAGTAGTTTTAGTAGAAAAGGGCGTTGATGATTGAAAGGATTTCTCCTCGAACCACTAGTAACTATGTCAGCTTTTGTCATTCTGATGATACTGAATCGGATCAATATTTGGAATAATAATATCTGATCTATCAAATCGATTCATCATCGAGAATGGAATAGTATAACATAGGAATTTGATCCAAACAAACTCTGAATTGGGATTTCTTATTGGATCAGGAATCCCATTGCATTCTGCATCCTTTTCCATTTTGCTTCTTTCAGGCAGTTTTGGCTCGCAATAAAGCTAGGGTCCTGATCGAGCAAGACTACATCCTATCTATCTACCTCTCCAAACACAATATCTTGAGTACCTACGATGGTGACTACATCTGCTGGCATGTGATGTTTGGACATAGAATCGAGTCCTTGTGAATGGGCAAAGCCAGGTGCTCTTATTTTACAACGGTAGGGACGATTACTCCCATTACTGACAAGAAAGACACCAAATTCACCTTTAGGTGCTTCAACTGCGGTATAGGTAGAAGGAGCTGGTACAGAAAAACCTTCTGTATAAAGTTCAAAATGGTGAATTGAGGTAGAGTAAACCGATGATCTGGTAGTCATTTGGCCGGCTATGGAAAGAAAAAGCTTGCATCTGCTCCCCCTAAACTATAACGGGTCCCATCTCTCTCCAAACCTAACGTGGTAGTTTCCCATCATAAGGCTTTCCATCTATAGATTGAGCCATTACCCACCAAGGATCCCATTCGTTCAGAACTCAGTCGACTGCTTCTATAGATAAGGCGGAACGTCCTTAGTTCAGCATTATAGCACATAGTCTCCGACGCTACTACAGCACTTCGCTAACTCGAAGCGCCTCGCTATGAGAATGACGTGTCGCTAACGCTCGGCTAAGTCGTCGAACCCTCGCGCTGACCATTTGCTTTCTTAGTAGCGAAAGCGCTTCTCTTTGCCCCTTAACTTCATAAAGTATTTGGAAAGAAAAGAAAGAGATTCTTGGTTTTATTGCTCCCGCTTCCTCATCTGCGCTCGTCAAGCCAACTTTGCTTTTTGGGAGGCGAAAGAGGGGTTGAAGCGGACATGTCGAAATGACAGCATCGAAGATATCTATATACACAGGAACACTTATTCCGGACTGCATTCCGGAAAAAGTAGCCTACTTGACAGAAAGGGCGGGCACTCTCGGCGCGGAGGTAGGCACTCTCGTCTTTCAACCCCACCATCACTTTGGATTTAGTGGGGCACTGTTTACTTACAGCCTCTATGAGTTGCAAGTGAATGGGGCCGGTGCCTGGTGAACGGAAGGGTTCATCAAGCCATTTCTCGCCTTAACCCGTAAACTAAATAGGAAGAGGGGTACTTGACTAATAGGGGGCAATTGCATTGCACCTGACTGTGAGGGACCTCTTGATACCTTATGTTCACTTCCTAACTAGTAGCCGGTTTCCTGTCGCGGAAGCCTTTTCCCAGTGCGCGGAGCCCCGATGAGGAAGGTGTTAGTGCTTTCTCATGGGGTCAATAATGCTAATCCCTCTTTTTGTGCCGGGAAGAAGATAAGAAAAGGCGAAGCCTTCTCTTGGTTTCCCAACCTGTTGCTTCTAAAGGCTGCCCTCTCTCGGCTGGATTTTGGTCCAGCCTACTGCGAGGATCCCGTATCCCGTACATCGTCTTTCTCCCTCCTGGGTTCCCGTGGTTCCTATGCCGCCGCGTTTCCCGGTCCTTTTCTTTTAGTGCTTCGACCCGAAGCGATAGCTTGATGCGTTTTCCGTGGATAAGATGGCAGCGCTCCAGCTCACTAAAGAATGGGACGGCAGTGGTCCGCCGGCAAGCTTGTTCTGATCTTGGACGCAGTACATTGGAATCCTAAAGCACCACCACGAACGCTACCGCGCGTGCGCCTGCGATGCGGTAAGGCACCACCCTATTGTGCTAGCAGCCAACTCCGGCGTGTCAGCTTAGTTATCCTCATCAAGCCACAACCTTGATGTCTAGCCTCCCAACTGGTAGACGGTTCCCTTTCCCCCGGATCAATGAAGAAGGGAGAAGTCAGTTGATTCCTCCGAAGAACCGGAAGCGAAGCGCTATGCCGGGGCGAGGGGACGGGAAAAGAAACTGCTCCGAAGAAAGATATTGGGGTTCCCAATGCTTCTCCACGCCCAACGAGATGCGCCAACCTCGGGATGCTTTACTCCTAACCCCACGGCGGTTCCGAGATGGAGCTTAACCTGAGTCTCGGTTAAGAACGGCGATGATCTACGTTTCACACGGCGCACAATTCCATGGATAGTTTCATTCGAGATCGTGATGGAGGACATAGCTTACGATCATCGGCTTTCATCATGCCATTAGGCATTTGATTAGGACATTGCACAATGATCCGAACACTTTGTCGCATCTCTTCGATACGGATACAGTAATGATCATAGCGATCTCCTCTGGTACCTACTGGTACGTCAAGATCCGATTGGTCATGAACATCGTAAGGTGCTGCTCTTCGCGAATCCCAGCATACCCCAGGTTGGGATGGGTAGGCCCACCACTTCACTTTTGCACTTTCACTTAGGCCCGGGCCAAGTCAGTGGGGGGACCCTGTCGGGCTCCTTCCCCCCCAAAACAAACTGTACGTGGGAGTTTCCCTTCATACGGCTCGAGTCATTCTCAGATGCCCCGAGAGGCATCTTTCCTTATGATCTGGTGGTTCACACGCGCGCAAACGAGCACCGGCCGCAACAGCAAGGAACTATGACCAATAGAGTCAGACACAGAGCGTCATACTTCTTTATCTTGTGATGGTTGAGGAGTTTCTTTCTCAGAGGGTGCGGGACGCTTGCGGAGTCCGTGCCTTCCGTACCACCACAGGTCGTTCTTGGGCAGATCCCGCTCCTAAACATAAGGGAGGGATAGGGGGAAAGGGGCCCTAAAAATCATATAAATAGGGTTGTAGAAAGACCACTTTCATTCGACGTTCCGGGGCGCCCGATTCGATCGACGAATTTGGCGAGCTGATCCGCTTTGATCCAGGAGAAAGCCCAGTCAGCCACCTTTTCGGTGCAGGTCACGTGACCTACAGCTCGGCCTTCGCTTTTTGAGACTTCCTCTACCCACATCTCTATGTGCCCGCAGCACTTTCATATGGAGAAAGATGGGCTTACCATGTTCCATCAATAGCACCTAACCTATGCCGATTTTGGCGGACCGTGCTCCACCCCGGTGAACTCATGCGGTTCCGACGTGCCCAGAGGCCAGAGGCGAATCCGTTCACGGTCCGTAGGACCAACACCATTCGAAGGTTGATGGCCCGCCCCGCCTAGAATAGGAATCTTTGACTGGGCTTACACACATTCGCTCACTTACGCTGTCCCCCCTCAGCTCACCCTAGCCCCGGGTACGTCGTCTCCAAGGCTTCACACAAAATCTTCACTGACAACATATGCATGCTTTTGTAGGGTCAGGCAGAACCGTTGTTGCCTGATGGGAACTTCCCCCATATTGCTATCAATGTCTTCATGTCGCACGACCTCTTAACATTACACCACTGAATCCCCAATCCTTTGCTTGCTGTGCAGTGACAGTACCAATATCCACTAATCGTTGTTTCCAGATACGGTTGCCGGTTGACATCTCTTCTAATTCGTCGATACGAGAAGCAAATTGTTGTGTGGAGGAATCAATATCTCGACATAAGCCAAGAGGCAGATCTTGTGCCACTCCACCAGGTCGTATGAAACTGGCATGCATCCTGGCTCCCGGGACTCTTTCATAGAATTCCAACAATTTCTCCCGCTCCTCAAAAGCCCAAAGGAACGGAGTTGATGCTCCCACATCCATAGCATGAGTAGTTGAAGCAAGTGAATGATTTGAAATTCGAGTTATTTCACAGAATAACACTCTTATATATTGAGCTCGTAATGGTACCTCACAATTCAAAAGTCTCTCTACGGCTGAAGAATGAGCGTGTTCTTGGGCCATCGTAGAAACATAGATAGGGTCAACGACGGAACGAACAACGAAACTTTACGACAGCTTTTTCGTACACGTTCACTTGCATCACATACACAAGTGCTCTCTGAACCGTGCAATAAGGTCACCCATAACACGGCTCTCCCACTGGAGTTACCTTAGCCCCGGGCCATGCTATTCCATGATATTGGAAAAAGTTGACTAATTATTATCATCGTCTTGAAAGCTGGGCGCCTTTTGAATATGAGTGGGGCTCCTAGTCTAGGCGGCGCCTTCGTGGAGCCAAACCGAAGGAAGAGCAAAAGGGCGAGGCCACACCCGGCTTCGAATAGGAGGGGGGCTTAGCTCTGGATCCCGCCTGCTTGCAGAAATGAATGGATCAGAAAGGGGGCTGGGTTCTATTTCCGGGCCGGGCAGGAGGTGAAGGCCAGAAGAAGAAGAGAAGTGCGCCTTCCCGGTAAGGAAGAGGATAAAAAGGTGCTGTCATCTATCTCGACCTGTTTCCCGAGGCGTTGGAAATGAAGACCGGCTCAGAGAATCACTGGCGTGCTTTCTCTCCCCCATCGTTTCGCCAACAAAGAAGTCATCCTTGACTTGACTATTGACCATTCCATCCCTACCGAGCCGCCTCTTCGAAGTATTTACCTCTGCCTTTCTTTTTTGAGAACATACCCTTCAAATCAAAAAGAAAAAAAGAAAGAAAAGTTCCTCGTCTGTGATTTAATCGGCCCTAAGGGAGTTTACTCGACCCATTCTCCAGTCTCCCGCACTGCTCAAGTGTGCGACTCCGTATGAGGACCTCCTTCCCTTTTGCTCTGCCCACTCTCCGTTCACACGGTTATCAAAGCGGAGGAAGGGCGGGCAGCAGGTACCACGAGCCCTCTGTCCCACACATCTATCAAGAAGCAAGTGTAGTTCACCGGTTCCACCGAATGCTCCTATCTCTCGGCAAAGATCGTGTGAGTGTGCAGTTATGCTTCGGATGCTTCGCCATGGAATAGATCGATTCAGTTCCCCTTCTTTTCCGGTGCACTCGCTTTGTATCTCCGACACACAAGGAAGGACGCGGTGGGAAGAAAGCTGCCCTAGCCTCTGTCCGGTCGATCATTCCGCTGGCATCTTGCATTCACGCCTCCGTTTGACTGCCGCTCGGGAATGTAGTTGTAGATACGTGAGTCTTAGTGGGTCGTTGGCTCCACCTCTTATCTCCTTCTACGACATGCTGTAGTCGTCGCCATATTCAATATGTCACTTAGTCATATCTGCCTCGCAGCGGGTCAGCACCTCCGAAAGAAAGGGAGGGAGGACTTCATTCAGTGACTCCGCGATCGCCCTCTAAACGATCAAAATAAGGTAAAGCTTGAAGATAAGTTTTGTACTCGATTAATTTCTCAGTCCCTCTAGTCGGGTGGGCGCCGGCCGGCCGGATCCCCCTGAAAACCGTACGTGCGGGTCTCCCCGCATGCGGCTCACGCCATTTGAGGTGGCCCAGCCCAGCATTCATTCGCAAATCCTGTAGTGAAATTGAGACTGCTCGACCTCGGAAGCTAATTCGCGTGTAGGCAGCGCTGTCTTAATACCGTTGACTGTATCTATTCATTGATACATTGGCTCGCTCCCCCCCTCTTTTTTCAAGAATGAATGAGCCGCTCGGACCTTCCATTTCCGTCAAATGACCCGGCTTCCCCTGGCTCTTCCACCGTCCGGGCTCCCTTTCCTCCCTATGCTCCCCCGGCGCAGGCCCACCACGCTTCGCGCCTGCGGCGTTTTCGCCAGACGGTCTTTGCCAGTAGTGCCATCCTCCCCGCAGGCTGTCTGTATGGGTGGGTTGTCCCTTGCTGCTACGTTCTGTTAGGCGCTATGAATTACAGGAAATTCAGTGGTTGACTTGGACAGCAGGCGGGTTACACGTTCCACTGTGCCGAGATGTGAGGTGCAGGTGGTGATGATCACCCCGGGGTATGCGCTAGCGCCCTTGACGGGCACTCCAGGACCCGCCTACGCTCGTGAAAACCCAGGTCGGTCCTCCGACCAGATGTGTGGATAACGAGGCCACCTTCACAACCTTCTCCCTTCTATCTTTATCCAAAGTCAGGTAGGGCGGTTCGCTTGAGTTGCTCAACCGTCCCTTTGCCCGGTGCTCATGACGCGCTACGGAACCTCCACCGTGCTAGCGGCATAGGAGCCTACTCAGCGTCAGCGGCTTCGTGCCGCACTGGAGTGATCCAATATGTGGTTCCGCACGTTCCACCACTTCTCCGTTCATTTCCAATACTGATCGTGAAACACCATGAGCAGCAGGATGTTGAGGTCCGGAATTCGAAGTGAAATTCTTGATTTGCCCGTTCCTAGTCGTCATGGGAAAGAAATAAGAAAGAAATAAGAAAGAGATTATTCCCCTAGAGCTTGTCCAGTACCACCAGTACTCAAAATGCATCTCCGCGCGTCTACCTGGCGCTTTTATTAGCCGCCTTGCATGCAAGCGAAGCGCTATTGGCGGCAATTAATAGCTCACTGAGCGATGATTGATGCAGTCAGTCAGTGCCCTCGATTATTCTATTCCTGATAGAAGGATCATGGCGCCCCGGAAGCATTCCATCCAGCAGCAGCATCTCCTTCAACCACGCGAGGACAAAACTGATGTTAGCTACATTCGAGCGTTCACCGCACAGAGGCGATCTCGAACACTACCTATGATAATAAATCCAAAGGAAAGGTCGACAAAATGATTCAATCTGACTTTCTCGGTATTCTGGATTGAGTAAAAAAGGGATATATGAAGTTCAAGGCCTTGCCAAAACCGTCATGGCCCTATTATGTATAGGCCGTACTAAGCCAATAGCGAATAACAAACTCTTTCCTGCTCCCTCGACCTTAATTAACTCCCCCATCCTGCCAAGCCTCAGCTGCCAGCCCATTGTATCTAAGCACACTGCGGCAAATTGATACAAGTAGCTAAAGATCTCGCATCCGACATCTCCGGCCGAACGGTTAGGCAACACTAGGGCGCCTGGGTCAAAATTCCGCTTACCAAACAAGATGTCGAGAGGCGAACTCTGTAATTCCCCTCCTGCAAAAGTGATAGCGGCTGTAGCATCCGTGTGGAAGAGGGTAAGCTTTCGGCAACACCTTTTTCAGATTGGAAAGGATGAATACTTGTGTTGGGTCCTGCAGACCAGGATAGCCTCAGATCAAAACCTAATAAATGTACCTGGGGTTGATCATATTTTTGGGGCAATAAGTATTCCGGAATTTGAGCGCTTATGTAGCTCAAAACTCTGCCACCTGAATACTTGATTCATTAAGGTCGTCACCCTATACCCGGAAGTCTCTATCGTTTTCTTTGTCTGTTAAGCTTCACAGGGTTGGGACTCCCTAAATCAAACTGCAATCGTTGTTTATCAACCACTCACGACGACACCGAGATCTTCGACTTAGCTCCCACAGGTCATCCACCCGGGGCGGAAGATAACGAAAGGGAGACAAAGTCCTAACTAAATCAACACACAATAACCTCAACCTTCTACCCATTCCATCCATCATATCAGTCGAGTCGAGGAGATTCGTTCTTATCTATAGACAAGGCAAGAGAGAACTTATGACCTCGCGGATGGAGAGGGATTCGAACCCCCGGTATTCCTATCAATACTTCGGTTTTCAAGACCGACTCTTTCAACCGCTCAGACATCCATCCCTGCGCTCGCCCGCCCTATCTATCTGCGCGCTGGCAGGTAGGGGCAACTCTATGTGATTCGCTACGCTTGCTTGCGCCCCACCCCGTAAGCTGACTCTATTGCCTAGCGGTTAGCGACACTTTTCCGATAGTACGAATCGCTACGCTTCGCTTCTTTCTATATGATAATATGCACCGTCGGTTGCTGCGCTCCCTGCGGGTAATAGCAAGAGAGTGAAGAACGAACGATCCTCAAAAAAGTCAGCAGTGAATGAGTCCGACTCGAGTTCGTGAGTCAAAGGCGTGGCAAGAGAGCGAGTTCGACTCGCGAACGATCCGCAAGTGAAGGACCGATCCTTTAACGCCAGTACTGTTGCGAGACTGGTACTTGGCGGCTCACGAGCAACATATAGAAAAACGTTGCCCATCACTCCCTCGCTCCTTTTTGAAGGCCCACCGCTCCCCCTTTCTTTAAGTATCTATCCCGGCTTGCATTTTCGGGCGAGTACTACAGTTCCTCCATAATCACACAGAACGCCCAGCTTCGAAGAGCTGCTCTCTCCCCAGTCCACAGCAAGCATCAGTGGTTGTGAAAGCCTGCATGTTGCAATTCCATCAAAATGTGAAGCCCTTTTCCAGGATAGCACACAATTTAAATACAGCACTGATGCTACTGCTCTTGTTTCTCCCATCTCAAGCATCGCCACACGCCTTCTTCATCTTCTGCGACTCCCTCGTCGATGCTGGGAACAATGACTACCTCGTGACCCTGTCCAAGGCCAACGCCCCGCCGTACGGTGTCGAATTCTCGTTCTCCGGTGGCAAGAAAATTGGTTGTCGCCTACATCGGGCCGCTGGGTTGCATACCGTACGTTCGTGCTCTGGAGTGCATTCCTGCAGGGGAGTGCACGGAGATTATATGCAATCCTAGAGACGTCCCACGGTTGCAGCAGCATACGTAAGATGGCCTTGCTTCCTCCCCATTGCCGCTCTCCGCTCTCCACGGCACTGATAATGCAGTTGAGCAGCGTCGCTAGGTACGACGGGTCCGACTTGAACTCTCGAATGCATCACAGTAACTGATCCTGGAATCTGCGTACTGGCGGATGAACTCGCTGGACATGTATCTCAGGCCATACATAGTTGAACTCGATCACAACATTGTTGATGTAGTCGATGCATTCCCCATTTTGGCTGCCATAGTCTGAAAGGAAGTGAGGTGCACAGCCAACATGAGGAAGGCCCATCAGCACGATCTTGCGAACGTTGATCGATGGCCTCCTGATCGATCGAGCCCCGACGCGCCTCCCGATCACTACCAATTTGAAAGCTTCATGCATGAGACTTCCTTGGTTCCCTCGTAATTCAAAAAGCATACCACTCCTACTTCAGGAAACGACGAACCAAAGCAGAAAATGGCTGCCATCATGTTATGTACTTGCAGCGGGGACCAATCAAAGTTTGAAGAGATGCCTCGATCGCCAGAATCTCTTGCAACACGGGATTTCTCAGCAAATGGTTCTTCGAGGGCACGAAATTGAGAAGCGACGCCTGATGATAGCCACGTAAATGAAGTGGAATCAGACCTTAGAAAGATCAATTCTGAGGTTTGCGTTTGGCTAAACCCCTCTCTCTTCAAAGGAAATAGTAGTAGTTTCTTTTGCTGATTTGCTCACTGGTAAGGTTTATTTGATTGTATATCAGGAGGCCCGATTTGCTGGGAAGACTGGAATATCAGAGGGGAAATTTTGATGCAGCATTGCAAGTTCTTCAGGGAATTGATATAAGAAACCAGAAACCGCGAATGACCAGTGCTATTACTGAAAGTGAAAGTGCCAACTAGAGTTTAAGTTTCTCCGCGCTCTTCAAGAAGGAAAGCCTCACAAGTGAATGGGATGGTAATGCATATGTCGATGCATTCAGTGAGTCTGCTTCTGGAAGAGTTGCACATCAAGTCTGAATTTTACTTTTACTTATTGTATCCTGAGATGACAAATGGTGCAGAAGAATGCAAAACCATCATAGACATTGTAGAGTCTGCATGGCTGAATGGTGTTCCAGAAGGTACTTCTGAAGAGTGTAAGCTGATAGAGATGTTCCACTCGGCACTTCCTAAGCTATGGATGAGAAGTGGTTGTTTTGCGGAGGCCTTTATTGCATATAGGAGAGCTCTTGTAAGGCCATGGAATTTAGATTCCCAAAGGTCAGCCAACTTACAAAAAGAAGGGGCTTGGTCTGGAACGGATTGAGACGGAAAGCGGTAATCAATCGCCGCGTGGTGGAACGCTTGTTGGAGAAGGGTAAGCGCCTCCATGTCATAGGGGTGGGTAGGCCAATAGAAGACTAGGGAACTTAGCCTAGCCACTCAGTTCTGCCCCGAGCCAAGTCTATTTAGCGTCAGCGAACACATACCACTATCTATATATAGGTTTTTCTTTTTCGTAGAGGTGGTCGCTTAGGTCCTTGGACCCTTCCTTCATGAAGCTTGAGGAAGCACTCACTTTTCTATCCACGGCATTCTTGGTTCTGCACTTAGTCTTGAACCTGTGTTGGTTTGGGACGTCAGTCTCATTCGTCAGCGGTGTGTGCCGCGTACTATGATTGCTTTCTTCTTGCTGTCAAATCCCAGTCTATCTTTCACTGAGCTTCCTTCGCTTGGAATTCAAAGTCCAAAAAAAATAAAGCAAGCGTACTGTGAGGTATGAATGATCAAATGTCTATGGGTGTCATTGAATATCATGGGGTATGAACTTCTAAGGTCATGGCGTAGGGTATTGGATAGGCTGGTCCGCTGGTCGAAGTCATTGCAGGGTGTGCTACGGACAGCTATTGTTCCTGGGCATTTCCTTTCTCTCGTCATCACGCCAACATACACAAGGCTTGCCTTCACAGGTTAAATCCCTTCAGAAGTTAGACATGGAAGCATGGTTAGATTTGGCATCAATATACACAAAGCTTGAAGCATGGCATGACTCGAACATTTGTCTTGACAAAGCTGAATCCTAAAAATAGAAGGAGATTCAAGAGATTGAGATGTCCATCATAACCTCCGCTCTTATTAGAATTAGATACAGATTTCGTGTTGGTATTGGGAGTCAGAGATCTGACTTACTGTCTACTTTACTCTATGCAAGGATCCTCACTTATCTCAGCTTTGCCTTGACCGCTTTGTGTGAGTCATTATCCTAAACTAATTTGCACAACAAACAACAGTTCATGTATAGGAACAAGTAATTCCAAGCTTGCCTTTATTGGTGTAGTCTCTGATGCTGTTTGACCTGAATCTGTGCATAGAGGAGCTCGTTCCAGGAGTCCGGTACTCCTGGAAGGCACCAGTGGCTACAGTCCAGGTATAACTCAGGCGACTTCCGCTCCTGCTCAGTCAACTTCTGCTTCCGATAAAAGGGTGTGCCTCCTTCCTGTAGTCTGTCATCCTTGTTATGTTTAGGTAAACAACAGGTGTTTTCTTCCCATGGAGCGCATCCTCCAGAATGCTCATTATCTGGTAAGCAGACGAGGATGCATCACATATATATGTGACATCCGCAACCTCAGATTTGGGTTTAGCATTTACCTGTTTCCTTCCATCCAACCTGGGAAGGGATCCCTCCATGTGCTCTCTATGACACTTGGCCTGATTGTTACCACCGGTATCTCTCCTCGCATGCAGTTGATGACCATCTCGCCCATGGCCATTGTGAACACATAAGTGTCTTGCAAACCATAGAGTTTGGCCCTATGAATAAATAAATTGCACAAACTAATACTTCATGTGTGTATTCGTATCTACAGACATGAGAAAGTAACAGGGAAATACTAGAATACCTCGACTACCTAACTCTTTCATTTCTTGAGTAACAGAAGCAGAGGCAGAAGAATGCCTTCTGGAGTCAAAAGCCAACTTGATCTCAGCCTCGATATCCAACACGGTATTCTGATGTGCCGAAAAATCTGAGGAACCTATCCCCTTTGTTATGGTATCCCCTAAGCAAAATGGCTTCTCTAGTACCAAACCTTGCCTCTGCCCATTCACATATGCTGTTTGGCCAAAAAAATGACATGCAAACATACTGCTAAAGCTTGTTTGTAAGCTTTTGAGATTAATAGAAACAGGTTACCATTTGATTTCGACCACAAGAAACTCTTATTTGGCATTCTGACCTGTTGATACTTGCAAGAAGAGCTTCAGTCTTCGAAACCGCCGCGCGAAACTCATTATCCGAAATGGCCCCACGGTGTTGATGTCTAGTGCTACATCATACCTGCAAGTTGCAATACTTTTATTGCTATGGAATGTGAACTTACACATTTAGTAATGGAAGCAATCCTTGGTGCAAGACTAGTATAGCTTCACGAACCTCTCATCAAAAGTGGTATTTGCTGTAGAGTTTACGATAACATCCACTTCTTCCGCGATCTCTTTGGCTAACTCAGGAGCAATGCCAATGTAGGCTTCCCTGAAATTACCAACGACTGGAACCTGCTTGCTTAATACAAAGCTGTGGTAGTTTTTCCCATGGATTTCCTGTAAACATCTAAACAACTCAGTATCTTCTACATGTATTGCAGACGGAAAATATGGTCGTTTGCATGAAGAACAGAAAGTAGTCCGAAGTAATCATCATACCTCGTTCTTCAATCTTTTCATGGCTGCTTCATTGTCCTTGGCCTTGATCAACATGTATATTTTACCAACATTAGGATTTGTCCTTAAAATGGGATGGATAAGAACTGATGATCAGAATCATACAAAGTAGAATGGAAGAACAAAGGAAGGAAGTCAGGTAGCTTAGAGCAAGACAAAGGCAGAATGGAAGAACAGCCTAAAAGTGGGGGGCCAGACAGAAACTGTCTCACTCAAACTGGCATTTGAAAATGCTACCCGCCCTTCCCCTATTTCTGCATTTCATTCTTCTATTCCTTCTGCTTGCTTTTCTAGTTAAGCTGCTCATAAACTAGATCCATAACTTACTCACTCAGATATTTACTAGAGCTTGGCAGTGAATGAAGGAGACTCCGAATCCTATTCAGATTGCACGGAGGGCTTGGAAAGAGGCCTCTCGTGTAAGATAAGATTCCATTCCTTCCTATTGAAAGGCTCCGGTAGTAGAGCTCAATTCGGAATGTTGATATAAAAAAGGGCAGATACAGAGAGTTAAGGAACAGATGTTGTTGATCAAGTCTTTGGAACGTAGTTAGTCCCATCCCTTCCATCCGGCCACTAGTCTAGTTCGGTCTCTTCAAGGAGAGAAATATTTTCTCTTCTCTTGCTCTTGCGGCAGACACAGTGATTCTTCGTTCTCTGGTTGATGGCTTTCAAAAGTAAATTCCAGAAAGAGCCATTTGATCCCCATCAAGGTCTGCATTGAAACCCTTACACACTAATATACTTGATACTCGATCTATTTCACTGTACTTCTACTTCCTGACATTAAGAAAGTTTAAAACAAGGTCCTTCAAGAAGAAAGGAAGCACATGCTTGAGACCATTACGATTCCTGTTAGTGATGGTGCACTTGCTGCTAATGTTAGCTGTATTCAGTCTCTGAGTGGTCTACCTGTTGCTGCATCATAACCGGCTGACTCCTCTATTGGTTGCTGCTGGTTTATACCTGCATTCCAATCCGGTTTGATTTAGAGAGAAATCTCAATCCAGCCTCAATATTTTGGATTGATCAGACCGCCTATTGTAGAAGAGATTGCTTGCTAAAAATAGTACCGCATTTGTGCTTAAGAAAAGGCTTTCTTGTCCGGGGTCTATATCCACTTTTAATACACCATGCACCCCACTACCAAAAACTTCTCTTTCAATTCTAAACAAAGAGAAAGCTCAGGCGGCTGCTCAACGAGGAGGTTCATGCTCGTTAACTTACACTTACTTTTAGCACTTCTCTACCAGTTCTCTCTCATCGTGGGCCAAGCAGTTCTCTCTCATAGATAAGAATATCCTGCTCTTAGCACCGGTTTTCACTTCGTGTAGCAGCTTCTTCTTCTTTTGTCTACTCAAACACTTCATCCATGAGAACCAAGTTTTGATCAATGATATATTCAAAAAGTAAGAGCTACTCTATTAATCTACATACCTTGTCTCCGGCCACCATGTTTTCTCTGAAGGGTGAAGGCGGATTCTCTAAACTTAAAATAAGGGCGAAGGATACATACAATATGCCGGGTCTAAAGTGAAGTAGTACAAACACAGGAAATCAGAGAAAAACTTAGAGAGTCTCCATAATCTAGACTTCTCGGTTTCTTAATCGGTGTCTATCTTACTAAGATACTTGTGCAGCTTAAGGTGTTGGTGCTCCACCCCGCTCTAAGAAGTATGACTGTGATTTGCCAATACCCAAATGGGTAGTGTACTTCTCGCTCCCCTTCTTCTTAATTCAGACTTGTTTGCGCACACAACCTTCCTATAACTTTCTGACCTGGATCCAACCAAAGAAGGAAGATGTATGGCCTCCCTCGAACAAAAGAAGGAAGTATGGGAGTTTACCGGTAGGCAATGACCACAGCCGAAGTAAAGTGCTCGGCTCAAAGAAAGAAGGTGGTGGGGGCTTCGAAGAGTGAATAAGTTCGTTCGCAGTGATGTGTAATCTCTTCAAATCGAGAGAAGAGGTGTAAAAAATAAATGCTTTTAGGAAGGCTTACTTGCTTAGTATGTATTTTTTATACAATCAAAGACCAAGGTCGTACGGATAGCAATTCTGGACCATAGGCATAGCAGCACATAGGTATTCTCTCTTCTTTCTCAATTCAGGGAGGACACTATCTTAATTTTGGTGAAAAGGCAGAAGCAAGTGAAAGGGCAGCAGTATTATATGAGTTCTAAAAAGAAGGGCGAAAAAAAGTCATGTATGATAGTGGTCAAAAGCCTTCCATAGAAGGGAATAGCAACCTGACTAGAAATTCATAGCTGACTAGCGTACGAACGAGTTGGTCAGGCTATGAATGAAGGCTACTACTCTTCAGGAAGAAGGTACTAATAGCTCGCTTAGAGGTTCAGTCAAGCTCCTCACTCTTGGTCTGGCGGGGCATATTAGATATAGTAGTGGTGTTTTGAAAGCTTCTTATTTTTTCTAATACTATAGTAGGAGTAGGTCAGGTACAGCTTCTTATACTAGGGATGCTTTTTTGAATCATTGAAAAAGCTTTCAATAGTCTTAGTAAGTTTCAGAAAGGAGAATACCAAGGTTGAATCAAAGATAAAAGTCAAGCAGGTCACACCGCCAATGAGTTGTGTAGGAAGGATTGCTTGTCAAGCTCTTGCGGAATTTGGACTTGTTATTTTGACTTATGGCTCTGAGAAAAACCCTTTTCTAGATTAGGCTTTTAGATCTACGAATTACAAGAGAGATCTCCGAAAGTATAAGCGAGATGCTCTTACACCAGAAAGATAGTATAAGCTAGATCTCACTAGCCGGGCCCTTACTCCTACTACTCACCAGCCGAGCCCTTACTCCCATCTACTACTTCTTATTAAAGTTGCAAGTGCAGAGGGGAATTTCGCAAGCTAGGAGGAATAGAAAATCCTAACTAAGAAACAATCAATCAGTCCACTAAGTCTGTTAAGTAAGAGTTATACGAAATACTCTGATTCAATGTACGAGTGACTCAATCCCAAAGGTCAATCCAGCCAGCCGATTTTCAACAACAAAGGAGTTCACCATGGAAAGATAAAGTCTAATGACAGACACTGGTAATTCTCTCACTGGGCCAGCCACTAGAATCAGTCAATGAAAAAGCAAGCAAGGAGATGTCCTCACTGGACATTTATCCTATTTGTGAAATCCTTTCTATGTTTCTGAGACCCGAAAACCTGTCAAGTAAGTAGGGATTTCTTTCTCCCCATCCATGGTTTCTTTTACTTTTTTATAGGCGTCCGGCGCATGCATACAACCATTCCTTCTTCTCCTCGGAACGTCAGGTCGGTCGGAAAGAAAGCGCGGTGTAGCTGGCATCAGCATCTCTTGTTAGGTTCGCACGCACAAGGGTGGTGGGTAGGTCTCTTTACGTGTCCCGCGAGGCTTTGATCTTTCCATGTATTGGCGCATAGAGATTTGACTGAGCAGTTGTATTTCTTTTATGCACATTTACTTATGTTGATAGAGGGAGTGGGATGAAAAACGCATAGTAGGAGATTGCCTACCTACCACGTCTCGTAGGAGACCCAAACCTCGCATACGGGTGGACCGAGTCGGGTGAGTAGGCTGGATTGCTAAGTTCTACCTCCGTTTGATCCTCTACCGGCTCTAGTGGTCATATAAAGGAACACAAGCGGGTAACCACTTAGGGAACTAGGACCCGGTATCTGCTGATTCCACTGGAGTGACTTACTCTCGGAGGGAGCACCGGTTCTTGAATCCGTTAGTAGTACACGTAGGCGCGCGAGCACTACGATATCAGAACTTACTTTCTTATTCCATTTTCGTGCTTAAACAACGACTCGCCCGTGGGATGATCAGTGGGGTTGATGCCCTGTAATCATACATAGTTGGACTTGTGCGTGCCTTGCTTGTACAATCAGAAGCTCCAGGAGGAACCTTCCATGGAGGACAAGCGGTGAGCTCTGGATCCTAGGACTGTGACATGATGCAACACTTCCCATTTTAGGCGGAGCTTGCTTTGGGACTGTGGATACACAACCTTTTTGAGGACAATGTCGCCTTGGAGAATACTCGCTCTTTAACTCGGAGTCGTAGAAGCTAGTGTTGTCTTGCTTGCTCGAAACGTGCTTGAGGAGTGATGTGTCTCGTATTCAAGCGACGTTGCTTCGGAGAGCGACCACCAAGGAGCATCTTGAAGTGGAGTACGACGACTTCTGCTCCAAGGGAGAAAGGTATGCGCTTGTGAGGCGGCTTTTTCTTGCAGAGTTGCTTTTGAAGATGATCCACCCCATTTTCTCAGAAGAGAAGTCAGAACATGTGTTTTTCACGACCCGGACGATAGAGAGCACTTTCCAATAAGCATTACAGACTGATCACATGGTACTCTCTCTACGCCCAATGGACCTTCCTCTACTACGCCAGGAAGAAAAGCTGGATCGACGTGTTATAAGCCGTCACCGTAGCGGAGAGAAGCTAGATGGCTTATCGATTGCTAGCTGTCAGCATAGGTAGTATTTTGGTACCAACATGCCAAGCTAGCGGAATTCTTCACAGGGAAACAACATCTTGAACTTGGAAATGATCGTTTCAACGAAAACTGTCTATTTATGAGAAATGCTATGTTATGTTTTTTCCGCCCGGTGAGTAGATACGAATCGAGGTATTGATCTGTTTTGCTACCAGGAGGGGGGTTCAGGTACACGCCAGCTCTTTCTCATATAGCTAAAAAAACAAGTGATTTTGTCTTGTCAAAGTAAAATACTCGGGGCAATCTACTCATATCAAGCGGGTCTTAGCGGAGTCCAATTTATCAAAGTTTCATTGTGACCTTTATTCTGGTTAGGGGCAAGCAAGAAAGGGCAAATACGGGAGTTTTATTGTCTTTCTGGGCAACTTTCCCAAGTCGTTCCACAAGAGATAAAAAGGATATAATGGTGATGAAGACAAAGCGCATAGAGCGCATACAGTTACCTTTTCATTTAATGAATTTCGTATAGAGAAGCAAGTTCTCATATCGGATCTGGAGATGCTTTCCTGTTGGTTAGTGGTCCTACCCGTATCGATCCTTCGATTGAGAAGCACCATCCGGAAAATGAATTACCCGCAGCTCGAGCAGAACTACTCCGAAAGTCATCTTAAGTAACTTAGGTCACCTAAAGTCACACTAGTGCCTCCATCTCAAGGAATCTATAAAAGATACCTGAAAGCCCCAAGAAGATATGGATGCGATAAACTCTCTGAGCCGAGAGGTGAAAGTTCCGGTGGTGATGGTGGGCGGGCCAGTCGATCCGTACCGATGCTTACGTTTGGCTTTGCTCCTATCTTAGCAATCCGAACTTACTATTCAAGATGGGCTCCTGGCAGGCTGGAGCCACCTACTCAATGCGATCTTCCGAATGGAATGTATCAAGAGCGTTCTTCCTTTGGTCACTCAGGTTAAGGAAACTATTCCTACTGTACTCGAGTCGAAATCTGCTAGCACTGCATGCGCAAGGTTCCCGTTCACTTCGTATTACTTCCGGGCTGGCCAAGCCGACCGAACGGAGAAAACACCCGATTCGATAGTGGAAGAAGAGAAACTCGATGCAGCTGCCTGGTCATAGATCTTACCCTATGTATCTCCTGGGAACTTCACACCCACACAATAAAGATATCGGGAATGGAGACTTCGAAGACGAAAGTGATAGTAGCAAGCAGGCTTATCGGCGGGCTAGGGGTCTTTAACTAACACAAGCCTGAGAAGGAAGCGTTCATGAATATCAATCATTAAGAAAGTTGTCCTTGTTTGTGTGTTGGGTATTACAAAGGACGGAAAGAGAAGGAAGAAGCGTTGGTCAGGGTATAACATGGGTCCCTACCAGGAAGGCCAAATTATGCTGTCTATAATTACATCGGTAGGACTTTTCCCAAAACCTATAACTGGGTGTTATAGCTGAGTGTGTTTGCTTCAACGCTTGGATTTATCCATAGCTGAGGCGAGCAAAACTCCCCTCTTTGTTGTCTCTGGCCATCTCGGGTTAGGTATGCGTTAGACACCAGAAATGGGTTGTATATGAATAAGAATTTGGACGCGTGCGGAAACACGTTCGCTCTACTTCGGCCTAGAACTGAGGGGCCGACACAAGACCTATTTCGTTTTGGGGTGGACGTCTGGTTCAAACAGTTGAGGGGAAGCCAAGAGAAGACGCTATTGGCAATTAATCAAAGGGTTTTGTTTGATGCGAGTAAGTAAATTTATCGTGAAGATCTGGCCAAGCTATCGTCGGGTGGAAAGGTTATTCTCTGCTAGTAGTGCCCTCTGTAGGAAGAATCGTAAATGCCGAAGGACGCGTTCAACATGAATTGTCACTGTGGAATGAAATCACCTCTCGAATCGAGCAAGAAATGACTATTTATTTGATAATAGCGACTTATCACAAAAACAACCAAGGGTCCATCGACCCGATTGAAACTGTCTTCACTGCGTTGAATCGAAGGGAACTACTATAGAGAGTGGAATAAGCTACAAGGCATAACACTATGAGCTTTTCTTTAGATAACCTTAATCACACCAGCTTTTCCTCATGGGAGGGTAAAGGAAATAGGAATGTATGAAATCTATCCCAATAAGAAATGCGGAAGGTTGTCAACTAGAAACCTGTTATCACTCTCTTCTTTCGATCGTCCCATCAGTTTCTTGTAAGCCTGCTTCCTCCGATGATCGGTTGTGGCTAACTTCTCTCTCTTCATCTCTCTGAGTTCGCTTCTTGGTAGTAGTTACCCCTGTCAGAACCTTTGTCTACTCTTTCGTATAAATACGCTGATCTGCCAGCCAGCCGAAAGTAGAGAACCACATTGTATGATCTGGGGCAACTCTCTGTTATAGCAGCAATTTCTTATTCATTCAGGGCGCCCGTTCATGTGTTTTTAAAGAAAGGATACCTTGTGATTCAAGATTTCAATAGAGATTCGATTCCTCACATCTAAGGGAAGACAGACACAAATGCACAGACACATTATCCAGGGGTGTCACCGTTTGCATCGTATCAGTATCATAAGAAAAGATTGATTGTTGTGAGTGATTTTACTACCCTTCCAGACTTAGCAGGTAATGAAGCTGCTGACGAGGGAGGAAATGTACATTGAAAATAAAGCGAACCAGTGGGGCTTAAAAGTCACTCTTTGAATAGTTTTTCAGACCGTTAAGTTGTCAATCTTTCCAATGATGAGGCTCCAAAGTTTATTACATTTCCTGGTCTGCCGAGGACAGCACTAGATTGATTTCTTACCGACTTTCATTCAGATACCAACCCATATTTTTATCAAAAGCATGGAAACTATCTAATCGAAGATAGAATTCACGCCTGTGAAAAGTAAGCAATTTCATCATTTTCCTTCGCAACACAGCTCACTCAATTGTAGAGATACCGAACAGTTTGAGTGATCGATCGACCTTGTCGCATGATGAGCCCATTCTCTCTCTTCCATCCCGCCTTCTGAACCGAACCCTGGAGAAAGAATTCTTGAACAGAACAGAGTAGCAATTCTAGAAACTTCCATTTTCCATTGATCTGGGCGTTGCTATTAAAAGTGGGTCTACCCGCCCCGGCGTGACTCACACTTGACCAACCACTTCTATCTAAGAAAATACTTAGGTAGGGTCAATCTCCCTTCGGGGTTTACACGTCCTAGTCCGAACCATTGGATCGATCAGAAGAAGAAAGGCAAAGGACTTGAAAGGTAGAGTAAGAAGCATCGCCCAACAGAGTGATTGAGGGAGTCTTCCCCAGCCCAATGGTCTTCTTTTTGTTTTTCACTCTCCTATTTGGATTTTGGAAGAGTTCTACTACTGTTTCAGTAGTTCTAAGACCCTTCCTTCCCTTTTCAAGTGCTTGCTATCCCTCTCGCTCTACCCGTCCAGAGGGAGCCCTAGTTTCAGCATAATAGCCTCGTTTTGAAGCGCTCGCTTCATATGGACGTACGTCGAACAAAGGAATCTTATCGGCATACCCACCTGCTGGGCATGGTTCACTTGACCGACCAACCGACCCAATAGTAGGAGTAGGCGGCTGGCTTCTTATGTGAAGAGAACTTGGAGAAACAGATGCGCGAAAGAACTAGTCCCTTGGAAAGCTTCGTTTTCCTAACCCAACCTAAGCATAATGAGCTGGTTATTTGAGTATCAAAGCTGTCGAGTGTTCCATTCTTTCGTATGTAGACCCCAACGAAGAAGGAGAATCAGAAATGGAACTAGTCGAACACGCATAATAAGATATCGGTTTTAGGCATAACCCCAGGTTAAATAAAGTAGTAAAGGAGCCCAATCTAGCTAAAGAGGGGCTTCTCCGCCACCATAACCAACTAGCTACATAGATGAATTATCCTTGCGTTCAGCTATCAAACCCATCCACTAGAGCTTGAACCCATGCTTGCTCAAACCATCTGTTTTCTCTTCTAACGAGCATGGCTTCCCTGTCACCTACACTAGAGACGTCTCAACAGTTTAGTTTATTCATAAGCCTAGTACACAAGGAGGGTTTTAGCACGCACTAGCTGTACTGTAGTATGATCTGGTATCAGCTGCTGTCTCTCCTTGCTATTATAGTTTAGTATAGGTCGCCTCAAACTCAAACAAAAACGGTTGCACAGTTCTACTGCGTCTTATCGAATAGTGCTTTTGAGTCAAAGTGCAATCACCATTTCATGTACACCATCTTTGTCAATATCTGCAATTACCTGTAGAAAGAATGTGAAAAACAACTCAAGGTCATTTACAGAACGAACAGCAAAATAGGATCGATCGCGAAATCAAAGAAATCTTTCACCTCACTTCTAAGATGAGCTAGCGCTCGCATCACCTTTCTATATCCTATATTTTTGATATTCAACAAGTAGCATTTCCACGACATTACCACAAGGATTTCCTGTTTCCCCGATCCACCAGCTACGTTCGCACACTTCCAAATAGTAAATGCTCCCGCGGTTGGAGTTGAGACTTTCTTATCCCTCTTGTTACGACGGATCGAGCATATGATTCTTTCCTTGATTGAAATCATTCACTTTTCCTTGAAATCGTCACAAAGTAATTGGAAGAAGAAGTGCTTGAGAAGCTCATGGATATATTCTATGGTGGCTTCTCCAATAGTTTGAGCCATAGCTTCATTTCATTGTTTCTATAATTTTCTTCACTTTATCATTGCCCTCAAGTACAAGTAATTTATGACAAACTTTCTTTCCCATGGTTCGGGTGGGCATGGATATGGATGGCAGGACAGGAGTGAAGATCCCTCAGCTAAGGGCTAGACCGGACGTTTCACTGTCTGATGACGAGTGGCACACAAATCAACTTGAGAAGGATTCTGCTATGTAAAAAGTGTTTATATAAACGAATTGTTTAACGCCAAGATGCCAATAGCAATGATGGATAAAGCAACTCCCACGAGTAGGGCTCGAAAGCCGGGGACTCTCCTGGCAAAGAATCTGAATGATCTGAGTTCTTTTCTGAGAAAGAAGAAGATGCAAGGCATGGATCCAAGCCTGAAGGCGACGTGGAGTGTTATTATTATCGTTACTCCAGAGAATGGGAGGCACTCTCTTCTTGCAAAATGCAGTTCTGAAATCTGTAATCTAGATGATTTTGGTTGAAGGGGACGATGCAGCCTAGCGGTTACAAACTTTTTGTTCGATTCAAAGGATTTCCACTTGAGTAAATCTATGGTGGGAAATAAACTACCAATTAGGCAATGCGCGTCCCTATTCTTGAATTCTCTGGTCTAGGCAACCCAAAAGCGTTGTTTAACAAAGACAAGTCCGAATTTGAAACGCAATCCGGCAGAGAAAATAAACTTAAGTAACCACCAGTTGAAACTGAGCGAGGATGCCTCTCCTAATGGAAGTTACAGGCTCAAACAATACCTAATGGTAGGCAACTTTGCTACCCGAGCATCTCTTTCTTATTAAGAAATACATAAATGTTGATTTTCTACTCTCGGGAGTAGGTAAGGGGGACTATGCACAATAAAATAGGGACTACGGTAGGCATGAAATGAAACTTCTTATCTTAGGTACGGAATTCCTCCACATTAAGACACCAACCTGCCCTTGACAAGTCAATAATCAATCACTAGATTTAGGATCACAAGCCGATGCGATGCTTCACGTCGAAATGGGTTAGTCTGCATCTGAGAGACCTCGCCTAGCTCTAAAATGGCTTCAACCTTTCCTCGACCTCATGGAATGAACTAACTCATATGCAGTGAGCATATTATCATAGACATCCCTCACGATAGCGAACTTGAAGAAGAAGCTGTTTCGACATCTACTTTATCCCAAGTGCAATAATGCTCCAAGTACGGGTTTTCGAATTCATTCCTCGCCGACCGCGCGTCATCTTCAGTTCACGATTGAGGCTCAGATGGAGACTGATGAGATACAGGCTCTGGCTAAGGTTGACATCCAGGCTCTGGACAAGCAATAAGAGATAATACCACTAGCTGAGCTGAATATTTGTGTAGTTATCACTCGGCTAATGTATCTATGCTGGTTTCTATCATTGCTAAATATGTGAAGTTGAATAAATGTTCATTTGCTCAACCACAGATAGAATACCTGGGTCATGTCATTAGTGGGCAAGGGGTGGCTACAGACTAAAAGAAGATCCTCACAGTGAAAGAGTGGCCTACTTCCAAGTCAAGCACATTAGAGTTTGGGCATGGTGTCCTTGTACAGGATGTTGATGCTGCTGCCTCCGTCTATCAGAACTCGCGAGAAACGCGCGGCTCGTCTATCCGTGGCAAAGGTGGCATCCAAGACCAAGGCATAGGAGCCCGGACTCGGCATCACCTCTGGGTGATCAGCCCTGCTCCAGCTGATAGGCTTCTCGGACCAGTGCATGAACTCTGGCGTCTCTGATGCTACTACATTCACCTCTTGTCACTGCAGCCACCTGCTGCGTCGATCGTCATCCATACTAGTAAACACCACGTAGGCTCCGTGCTCTTCAGGGTATTCATCTTGTACTACGCTGACTGGTCTGACAGCCGGCTGCTGGGGCGGAGGCGGAGGCGGCTGCCCAGCAGGCGGTGGAGGTAGGAGGCCGTCTCCCTTGGCGATCCTGGTGAGTCAGTGGCACTTCCGGGTGGTGTTGTTCGACGGCTTCACGCCGCAATGGAACTTGCAAGGTCCATCCAGAATCTGCTCGTAGGAGAAGGCCGGCAACCAGTTGGGCTTGCCGCCTTTCTGTTGCTTGGGCGGAGGCTGCCCATCCGGCTGCTGGGCTTCGACTGTCGCAACCTGACGGCTGCTGGAAACCGGCTGCGGGGCCTTGCGCTTGTGGTTGCTCTGCGGTTGCCGCCGACTGGCGTCTCCCGCCGGAGTTCTTGGAGCTTGAGGGGCCACTTTGCCAGTCACGCTGACTTGAATTTCCGCCTTCATGGAGGAGTCGGTCATGCCGTACTTGTCTGCTATGATCAGCAGCTCATCGAGGGTTTCTGGCTTGTCGCAGAGGAGCTTGTGCTTGAGGAGGGTGCCTTCTCTGTACCCGGCTGTGAAGTACTCGATAGCCTGCACCTCGTGCACGCCCTCGCAGGAGTTCCGAAGCTCGGCCCAACGCGTGAGGTAGTCGCGAGTCGACTCGTCGGGATCTTGCATGCACAAGGAAAGCTGACGAGGCTTGGGAGGACGCTTGTACGTGCTGGTGAAGTTGCGGATGAATGCTTCGGCGAAGTCGGCCTAGCTGTTGATGCTGCGGGGCTTCAGGCTGTTCAGCCATGTCCAGGTCGTGCCCTGGAGCATGAGTGGAACGTATTTTACGGCGACACGCTTGTTGCCGTTCGCTATGCTGACAGCTGTGGAGTAGTCGACTAGCCAGTCTTCCGGCTTCACGGAGATGGTATACTTGGGCGTGTCTCTTGGGAGCGTGAACCCTTTGGGAAACGGCTCGTCTCGAATGCGGGGCCCGAAACAAGGCGGACCCAACTCATCTTCTTCTTCCAGCGCCAGGGATCGGTGCAGCCGGTCGATCTGGTGGCGGGCGTCGTTTTCCCCGACTCCCTCTCGGCGGCCAAGGCGGTCGCCAACAGTCGGATGATCAACAGGCGGCGGCGAGACTCGCCTTTCCCTGCGAGGAGGAGGAGGCGGACAGTCGTCCCGTCGTTCCACTGCCCTCGGCGGCTGTCTCGGTCGTGCTCTATGGTAATGTGAGTTCGACTGTGGCTGACAGTCGGATCCTTATCTGTTCTTCCTCGGGCGCCGTCAGTCGGCATCCGAGACGTCGCGCCTTGGTCTCGGTGAAGGTCGTCGTTTCGCCGCTGCGGCGCCTCCGTGCGGCAGCCGATCTCGTTCTACGCGGCAGCCGTGTCGAGGAGCCGCTGGACTCGCTCCATCATCAGGCGGCGCTCTTCGCCCTCGAAATTGTCCATCTCGTCCGCCGCCGCCTGGGCGGCTCGAATGTTCTCCACAGGGGTAGCGTACACAGGGCGACTTGCCCCGAACAGGTTGGCGATGGCTACGCCGCGCTGCTGGACCGTGCCAAGGCGGCTAGGCCCAGCTGGGGCTGGCGAGCCACCAACAGTGCGATCTGTCTCTCGCTGGTAGGCTTCTGACAAGCTTCTCATGCTAGCCAGCTTCTTCGCACCTTCGACCAGCTGAAGGCGGCGCGCCTCCAACGTCTCCGTGTCAGCGTCTTCCGGAATGGGCGCAGTCAGGTCTTGTAGCGCCGCGCCAAGTGGGTCATGCGCTCCTCTGTCGGGAGGCTCGTCATGACTGATGACGAGCACCTCGGTGACGGTGCTTCCGCCGCTTTCTGTATGAGGGAGAGGCTCGTCGTAGACCACCACATTAGTGGGGAACGCGTCGAGCGACGCGGTGTCGGTGTCGACCAGCATCGGGTCGGTGGAACCTACAGACTCCAAGTCCACGGAAGGCTCGCCGGTGACGTGGAGTTGATCGAGGAGGCCCGCGAGGAGGCTCTCGGAGCCGCCCATGCCTGCGTCGGATGCAGGTTCGTCGGAGATGCGAACCTCGCTGACAAGTTCGGCGAGGCGGCTAGCTGCGCAGGCAATCTCAATGCCATGCAGCGCGTCGGTGCAAACTCCGTCTGGCGTGCCTGGCTGGCTGCGCTCGCCAGGGAGGAAAAGGGTTCCCGTCCAGAACAGGTCTCCGGACGACGGTGCATCAGGCCCCACGGAGGGCGCCAAATGTTGGGGGTTGGGTGCGACATATGCCAAAGGATGTCTTATCATGGTGGGGGCGAGTAGAACGTCGTCGGTGCCTGGAAACGGGATGAGGCGTAGACATGCACGCCGACGAATCTTACCCAGCTTCAGGGCTCTCTGGGGAGATAATACCCCTACTGCTGCTCTACGAGGTCTCCGCATGATCACTTTGGCAAAGTGTTTACACGATTGCTCCTTGAGCTGTTTCCTGGAGGTAGGAGAGGGCAAGGCTAGCTCTCTCCCTCCTATATGAACTGGTCTAGAGCTAATGGATTCCAACCCTTTGCATGGGTGCCCTGGGGGTTTATATAGGCCTAACCCCCAGGGGTACAATGGTAATCCGGCTGGACGCGAGCCCAGCCATCAGTGCCTCCGGCCTCCGTCTTCTCCGCCGACTGGTGGGCCCCGCCGACTGGTGGGCCCCGCTGACTGGCCCGGTACGGAGCCGACAGGCCGCGTCCGCCGCGGGCGAGTCTTGCCGACTGCTGATTACTGTAGCCGTGCTTCTAATGACGCGGGCTTCGTCATGGAGTCGTGGCAACAGCCCCGCCGTCTGGCGGGCGATCACTATTGCCACTCTCTGTCACATTTGGTTAATGGCGCGTGGGCCCCGGGGGAGGAGCCGGCCGACTCTCGGGGGCCGACTCCTGACGGGTCCGACTTGTGGTGCACTTGCCGTCTTCTGGGATCCCGCTAGCCGGTGGGACCCGCCACCCAAAGGTCATACTGACAACCCGTCGTGGGCGCAGGATTCAGTCCACCGGTGCTGATGTCAGGGCCAGCATGGCAACAGTGCCACGCCGCACGGAGATCTCCACGAGTACGGCGTACTGTGACCATGCTTGCCTTTGGAAAGGGGTGGAGCAGTCTTCACTGTAGCCACTCCCCTGTCCTGTCCCTCTTGATGAGGACATGGGGTTTTGCTGGAGCCGCGGGCCAACTCCCCAAGGACGGCTTCTTGGGAAGTCATCAGTCAGGAGTCGGTTTGTCCTGAAGTCGTCCCTGCAACTCAGCTGCGAGTGGCTAGTCGGTGGCCTTGCCGCCGACTCCTCAGAAGGCGGCTCTTTGTCCTGGGGTCTTGAGGGCCGCAGCCTGCCCCGATGCCTTGAAAGGTTCTAGGACTCGGGTTAGCCTTCCCGTGGCCCATTACTCCGACAGGAGGTGACGTACACGGGAGCTGGCACGTGGGCTAGAGCTTAGCCTCTTAGGTTTAGCGGCGTTGTAGGGAAGGACCCGAGCACTAGCGCTGTGTCAGTCCTTAATCATGAGGCGGTCGTGGGTGGGTTTGCAAGGGCGTACGATGTTCATGGTATTGAAGTACTGGACATGCATATAATAATCTTAAAGTAACTCATGGAAGGAGGTAAAGCTAGTCCAGATAGATGTAAGAACAAGACATGCCGCAGGGATGGACCCTATGCGTCTTGGGGTTGATGCAGCCCGAGGGGCGTCCCAACAAGATAAACTAAAATACGCAAAAGGATACGCGCCGTAGGGACAGGCCCATGCGACTTGGGGATGATGCAGCCCGAGGGGCGCCCCAACAGAATAAACTAGAAGATGTCACCTGGTGCCATTGCTGGAGAGATGTTGAAGTAGCTGAAGATGCGCCCTGAAGAGGTTGCCCCTCACGAGCTGCCTCGGTCTTGAACCGTCGCGACCTCCACCAGGACCGCGTGGTACCTGGCCTCCTGAGCAGCCATGATGCTTCGCAGGCGACGCTGTAAGGCGGCAGCCGCGTTCGGCAAGCCAAAAGGCATGCGAACGTAGCTGTGAGGTGGGCCCTCACACCATCCAGCGCGCGAAGGCCAGAAGCGCTCCTGAGTTGTGGCTCTGCTGAGCCCGGGGATGTTGACGTGGACGCGCAGCTCGTTGTCCTCGCCAGGACAATGAGCTGCGCCAGGTGGTAGGCGATGGTTGCCACGCATGGCTCTCGCCTCTTGAAGCTCCTCGGTTGTCTTGGTGATGAACTCCTGAGCACCTGGCACCTTGTGCCCAGTGCCCTCGTGAGGGAAGCGCGCGGCGAAACATGCCTCCATGTGGTGCCCGAGCACCTCCCTCGTGATGTTGGCCAAGTCAGAGGCCCTCCATAAGAGAGCCCTTGAGCCCACCCTGAGGAGAGCGCCGGGGCGCCTTCCTATGCGCGAGAGGGAGGCGCCCCATCTGTGGGCGCTGGTCTTGAGGTGGTGCCGTTGGAGACACCGCTCTCATGAGGCTCTTGGCGGAGCAGTTACTTTTTCTTCTTGGGGACTGCCTCAGGAGGGTAGATGGCGCCTTCGTTGTTTGGGTCTTCAATCGCTGTTGCCTGGTAAGCGCGCTCAAGGGAGCACACTGCGTCCTTCTCCTCACAGGTGACCGTGATGACGCCGCGACTTCCTGGCATCTTGAGGATGTTGTAGCCATGGTGGGTCACCCCCATGAACTTGGCCTGGGCCGGATACCCAAGGATGGAGTTGTACGGGAGGCGGATGTGCGTGACGTCGAAGTCGATGAGCTCGGTGCGGTAGTTGTCGCGCTGGCCGAAGGTGACAGGGAGGCGGATCTACCCTACCGGAGTGGTGGAGCCGTCGGTCACACCTGAGAAGGGCTTGGTGGGCTGCAGCTGATCATATGGCACTTGGAGGCGGTTGAACGTCTCGATGGAAAGAACATTGAGCCCTGTGCCACCATAGATGAGGGTCTTGGTGACAAGGACGTTGCTGATGACGGGCAAGCAGAGCATTGGGAGGGAGTCGGCGGTTGCCATGCACTTGATCTGGTCGGACGAGCTGAAGGTGATGGTGCACTTGGACCACCTGAGCGGGCGCGTGGCCTCGAGCCTGGGAAGGGCCACGTTCACCTCACGTGCGAACTGCTTGAAGACGCGGTGGGAGGCTGGGGCCTGAGTGCCACCCAAGATGCAGGCGATGGTGCGAGGCTCCTGGAAGCCTCCAGCCCCCTCGTCCTGGTGGTGGTGGTCGTTCCTTCTCGGCGGTGGTGGCAACGGAGGGAGGCCAACCTTACTCTGAGGACGGTCCACGCGAGGCCGGTCCCTCCAGACGCCCTCGCGAGGCTGGTCCTACCAACGGTCCTCACGAGGCTGGTCGTGCCACTCCTGGCGGGGACCGCGGTCGTCCCAGCGCCCTCCATTTCCGCCTCCTCCGCGGCGGTAGCCTCGGTCGTTGCGCTCGGGGTGTCGACCGAAGCGCCCATTGTGGATGGACCTGAGCTCCTGACAGTCATTGGTGTTGTGGTTGTGTACGTTGTGGAAGGCGTAGAATGGGCGACTGCCCTTGGATGACTCGGGGTGGTCGCAGCCGTACTTCATCTCTGGTTTAGCCGCGAGCACAGCCGCTCCCTTGCGCTTCACGTCCTTGGTATTGGCCTTCTTGTCTTCTGGGTCAGCAACTGGGAACTCGAGGAGAGAGAGGCGCCCCTCCTTAGCTCTCGCGCACTTGGTCGCCATGTTGAACATCTCCAGAACCGTGCACAGGTCCTCGTGTAGGGCAAGCTCCTCCATCGTCTTGACATCGTGGACGCCGTCAGAGAATGCTGAGATGATGGCCTCGTCCGTCACCTTGGGAATCTTGAGGCAAACATTATTGAAGCATTGGATGTACTTCTGCAGGGTCTCCCCAGACTGCTGCTTGATGCGCCGCAGGTCAGCTGTGGCCGGCGGGCGGTCGCGAGTGCCCTGGAAGTTGGCGACGAAACGCTCGCACATCTCGCCCCAGGAGGAGATTGATCCCATGGGCAGGTTCATGAACCACGAGCGTGCTCCGTCCTTGAGGGAATGGTAAACTAGTTCGGCATGACCTTTTCGTCGCTGTTGGCTGCCTCGATGCTCAGCTCATAGAGCTAGAGGAACTCAGCAGGGTCGGGGGTGCCGTCGTAGCGCGGAGGCAGGTCAGGTTTGAACTTACCGGGCCAGGCAATGCTGCGCAGCTCGGGGATGAAGGCGCGACAGCCAGCGGTGGTCACCAGAGCTCGCCATGGAGGCGGAGCCTGGTCTTGGTATCCACGCACCGCCGCCGCAGGCGGTGCGCGGTCTTGATGTGGTGGTGCCGGGAGTGCAGGAGCGTCCGGTTGCGGCCGCTGGACCTCCTGGCGGCTTTCTCCTTCATGCGCGGGCACCCTGTGCGGCGGGTCACACCGTGGGGCAGCGCGTCTCGTTCCAAGGATGACATATTGACGGGAGGTGGTGGAGGCGCTCCATGGGCTACATCGCCCGCAGCAGGGGGCGGACAAGGTAGCAAAAGGGATGGTGCAGGAGAGCCCCCAGCAGCGTTGACGAGCTCGGCGAAGTGGTCCAGCCAGTCTTCGTAGAGGTCGTCGACGGGGAGGTAGTGCAGGAGCTCATGCACCATGAGCAGTGTAGCCTATGCATCCGCTGGCCCGCGATGAGCATGGGACGATGAGTCGGTCGGAGTCAGCGACGGGGTGGCAGTGCGTCCGTCCCGCTGCACAGAGGGGTGCAGCACGAAGCTTGCTGCTTGTTCCCCGTCGGGCCAGTGGCGGCGTTGGCAGCGGGTGATGGAGAGCGGCGAGCAGGCCCGCCAAAGGGTGCCATTTGGGCAACATGGGCAGCGAGAGCGGCTCGGTGCTCAACATGGCTCGGTAGGCGTCAGCCATGGAAGCGGTGGAGTGGCGGTACGTCGGTCGACGAAAGAGAGGTTTCAGCGCACCCCTACTTGGCACGCCCAATATCGGATTACAGGTTCCGCAGACCCTTGAGAGGTTCGAACTCTGGGGTGCGCACGAAGAACACTCCCTCCCCAGCGCGTTCGCTAAACGATCCCACGGCCTAGCTCGACGAGCCCAAAGAACGAGCGACACAGAGATTTACCCTGGTTCAGGCCACCTTGTGGTGTAATACCCTACTCCAGCTTTGTGGTGGATTAACTCGAGGGGCTGAGAATGAACTAGTACACTGGATGAACAGCCTTAGGAGGCGAGGTGTTCTTGAGCTCGATGATCTGGTGAGGTGGGAGGATGATCTGAATGATCCGTCCTCTACTATGGTGGTGGCTAAGTCCTATTTATAGTGGCCTTGGTCCTCTTCCCAAATGTTAAGTGGGAAGGGATCCCACAACGGCCAAGTTTGAAGGGAGACAACTAGTACAAGCTATCCTGACAAAAGTAGTCTTCGCCTGCAAAAGGCTCTGGTGGTGACGCTACCGTGGCCTCCACGATGACCTCCGTCCTGTCGTCCTGGTGGTCTTGGTCTTGTTGCACCGATATGGAAACCTTTGTCTGATGCCTCGGGATCCTGCATCTGCGCTTTCCTCCTTAGCACCAAAGAGGAAACTGGTACTCTGGCCCGCCTGGCCTTGGTCGTCACGGCACACGTCATGTGAACCTCACGAGGTGCGCCCTGCATAGAAATCTCCGCTCCCCGGGAGCCAGCCTAGCGAGGCAGCCCCCAGGCAGGTCTTGGCGTCGTCCGCCTCGCGAGGGTCTTGAGTTGTTGCTGCTGAAGCTGGGCCGTACCGGGCCACCGATGGAGCCACACTACGGGCCGCAGGCAGGCAAGTCTGGGCACCCCCGGTCCCAGAGAACCGACATCGGTCAATAAAAGATTAGCTAACCGAAGATTCTGTGTACCGAAATTTTGGTTCGGTTGTCGGTTCCGCCGAACAACATCGAGATGTACTGGAATTGCTACGTTTTACCAGTACTAGCAGTAGTCGCTACTTTATTCTGAATGTACATGATACATCCATTTTGCATCATGCTTTTATATCAATATTTATTGCATTATGGGCTGTTATTACACATTAAGTCACGATACTTATGCCTATTCTCTCTTATTTTATAAGGTTTACATGAAGAGGGAGAATGCCGGCAGCTGGGATTCTGGGCTAGAAAAGGAGCAAATATTGGAGACCTATTCTGCACAGCTCCAAAAGTCCTGAAACTTCACGGAAGACGTTTTCAGAATATATAAAAAATACTCAGCGGAAGAGATTCACCAGGGGGGCACACCCTGCCCACGAGGGTGGGGGGCGCGCCCCCTACCTCGTGGGCCCCCTGGTGGACGTCCGGTGGCCATCTTCTGCTATATGAAGTCTTTCGATGGGAAAAAATAATAAGCCATCTTCTCGGACGAAACTCCGCCGCCACGAGGCGGAACCTTGGCGAAACCATCTAGGGCTCTAGCGGAGCTGTTCTGCCGGGGAAACTTCCCTCCCGGAGGGGGAAACCATCGCCATCATCATCACCAACGCTCCTCTCATCGGGAGAGGGCAATCTCCATCAACATCTTCATCAGCACCATCTCCTCTCAAAACCCTAGTTCATCTCTTGTATCCAATTCTTGTCTCCAAGTCCGGGATTGGTGCTAGTAGGTTGCTAGTAGTGTTAATTACTCCTTGTAGTTGATGCTAGTTGGTTTAATTGGTGGAATATCATATGTTCAGATCCTATATGCACATTAAAACCCCTCTGATTATGAACATGTTTATGCTTTGAGAGTAGTTACGTTTGTTCCCGAGGACATGGGAGAAGTCTTGCTATTAGTAGTCATGTGAATTTGGTATTCGTTCGATATTTTGATGAGATGTATGTTCTCTCTCCTCTAGTGGTGTTATGTGAACGTCGACTACATGACACTTCACCATTATTTGGGCCTAGAGGAAGGCATTTGGAAGTAATAAGTAGATGATGGGTTGCTAGAGTGACAGAAGCTTAAACCCTAATTTATGCCTTGCTTCGTAAGGGGCTGATTTGGATCCATATGTTTCATGCTATGGTTAGGTTTACCTTAATACTTTTGTTGTAGTTGCGGATGCTTGCAATAGAGGTTAATCATAAGTGGGATGCTTGTCCAAGTAAGGACAGTACCCAAGCACTGGTCCACCCACCTACCAAATTATCAAAGTACCGAACCCGAATCATATGAGTGTGATGAAAACTAGCTTGATGATATTCCCATGTGTCCTCGGGAGCGCTTTTCTCTATATAAGAGTTTGTCCAGGCTTGTCCTTTGATACAAAAAGGATTGGGCCACCTTGCTGCACTTTTATTTACTTTTGTTACTTGTTGCTCGTTACAAATTATCCTATCACAAAACTATCTGTTACCACTTGTTTCAGTACTTACAGAGAATACCTTGCCGGAAACCGCTTATCATTTCCTTATGCTCCTCGTTGGGTTCGACACTCTTACTTATTGAAAGCACTAAGATAGATCCTCTATACTTGTGGGTCATCAAGACTCTTTTCTGGCGCCGTTGCCGGGGAGTGAAGCGCCTTTGGTAGGTGGAATTTGGTAAGGAAAAATTTATATAGTGTGCTGAAATTTACTGTCACTTGTTACTATGGAAAGTAATCCTCTGAGGGGCTTGTTCGGGGTATCTTCACCCCGACCAGTAGAGCAAAGAGTTGCTCCTCAACCTACTGAACCTACTGAAAATGAAAATGTTTGCTTTGAAATTCCTTCGGGTATGATAGGAAAAGTGCTAGCTAATCCTTTTTTAGGAGATGGAACAAAACATCCTGATGAGCATCTAATATATGTGGATGAAGTTTGTGGATTATTTAAGCTTGCAGGTGTACCCGAAGATGTAGTTAAGAAGAAGGTCTTCCCTTTATCTTTGAAGGGAGATGCATCGACATGGTATAGGCTATGTGATGACATGGGGTCTTGGAATTACAAACGATTGAAATTGGAATTTCATCAGAAGTTTTATCCTATGCATCTTGTTCATCATGATCATAATTATATATATAATTTTTTGCCTCGCGAAGGAGAAAGCATCGCTCAAGCTTGGGGGAGGCTTAAATCAATGTTATATTCATGCCCCAATCATGAGCTCTCAAGAGATATGATTATTCAAAAAATTTATGCTCGGCTTTCTGATAACAATCGCACCATGCTTGATATTTCTTGTGCTGGCTCTTTTATGATGAAGACTATTGAATTCAAATGGAATTTATTGGAAAGAATTAAATGCAACTCTGAAGATTGGGACCTCGACAAAGGTAAGGAGTCACGTATGACACCTAGTTTTGATTGTGTTAAATCTTTTATGGATACCGATGTTTTCCGTAAATTTAGTACTAAATATGGACTTGACTCTGAGATAGTAGCTTCTTTTTGTGAATCTTTTGCTACTTATGTTGATCTCCCCAAGGAGAAGTGGTTTAAATATCATCCTCCCATAGAAGTAAAAGTAGTTGCACCTATTAAAGTTGAAGAAAAGATTGTCACTTGTAATGATCCTATTGTTCCTACTGCTTATGTTGAGAAACCACCTTTCCCTGTTAGGATAAAGGATTATGCTAAAGCTTCAACTGTGGTTAGTAAAAGCAATATTAAAACTTATACACCTCATGAGAAAATTAAAGTTGAACCTGATATTGCTATTGTTAAAGATCTCTTATCTGATAATATTGATGGGCATGTTATTTATTTCTGTGATGAAACTGCTAGAATTGCTAAACCTTGTGCTAAAGATAAACCTAGACCTGTGGTAGGCATGCCTGTTATTTCTGTTAAAATAGGAGATCATTGTTATCATGGCTTATGTGATATGGGTGCCAGTGCTAGTGCAATACCTACAAAGAAAATATGCATGATATTGCACCTGTTGAGTTAGAAGATATTGATGTCACAATTAAACTTGCCAATAGAGATACTATTTCACCAATGGGAATTGTTAGAGATGTTGAAGTCTTGTGTGGGAAAACTAAATATCCAGCTGATTTTCTTGTTCTTGGTTCCCCACAAGATAGCTTTTGTCCCGTTATTTTTGTTAGACCCTTCTTAAATACTATTAATGCTACCATAGATTACAAAAGGGATGTTGTTACTATCGGTTTAGATGATATGACTCATGAATATAATTTTTCTAAATTTAGTAGACAACACCTTGAAGAAGAATTACCTAGTAAGGATGAAATTATTGGTCTTGCTTCTATTGCCGTACCTCCTAGTGATCCTTTAGAACAATATTTGCTAGACCATGAAAATGATATGTTTATGAATGAAAGAAGGGAAATAGATGAAGTTTTCTTTATACAGGAACCTATTCTGAAACACAATTTGCCTGTTGAAATCGTAGGGGATCCTCCTCCACCCAAGGGTGATCCCGTGTTTGAGCTTAAACCGTTACCTGATACTCTTAAATATGCTTATCTTGATGAGAAAAAGATATATCCTGTTATTATTAGTGCTAACCTTTCAGAGCACAAGGAAGAGAGATTATTGAAAACTCTGAAGAAGCATCATGCTGCTATTGGGTATACTCTTGATGATCTTAAGGGATTAGTCCCACTCTATGTCAACATAAAATTAATTTGGAAGAAGATGCTAAACCAGTTCGTGATCATCAACGACGACTGAATCCTAAAATGAAAGAAGTGGTAAGAAAGGAAATACTAAAGCTCCTTGAGGCAGGTATAATCTATCCCGTTGTTGATAGTCGGTGGGTAAGTCCTGTCCATTGTGTCCCTAAGAAGGGAGGTATTACTGTCGTTCCTAATGATAAAGATGAATTGATTCCTCAAAGAATTATTACAGGTTATAGGATGGTAATTGATTTCCGCAAATTAAATAAGGCAACTAAAAAGGATCATTACCCCTTACCTTTTATCGATTAAATGCTAGAAAGACTATCCAAACATACACAGTATTGCTTTCTAAATGGTTATTCTGGTTTCTCTCAAATACCTGTGTCAGCCAAAGATCAATCAAAGACTACTTTTACTTGCCCTTTTGGTACTTTTGCTTATAGACGTATGCCTTTTGGTCTATGTAATGCACCTGCTACCTTTCAAAGATGCATGATGGCTATATTCTCTGACTTTTGTGAAAAGATTTGTGAGGTTTTCATGGACGATTTCTCCGTCTATGGATCTTCTTTTGAAGATTGATTGGGCAACCTTGATCGAGTTTTGCAGAGATGTGAAGAAACTAATCTTGTCTTGAATTGGGAAAAGTGCCACTTTATGGTTAATGAAGGTATTGTCTTGGGGCATAAAGTTTCTGAAAGAGGTATTGATGTTGATAAAGCCAATGTTGATGTTGTTGAAAAGATGCCATGCCCCAAGGACATCAAAGGTATAAGAAGTTTCCTTGGTCACGCCGGATTTTATAGGAGGTTCATTAAGGACTTCTCAAAAAATTCTCGGCCTCTCACTAATTTATTACAAAAGGATATACCATTTGTTTTTGATGATGATTGTGTAGAAGCATTTGAAATTCTTAAGAAAGCATTGATCTTTGCACCTATTGTTCAGCCACCTGATTGGAATTTACCCTTTGAAATTATGTGTGATGCTAGTGATTATGCTATAGGTGCTGTTCTAGGGCAAAGAGTTGATAAGAAATTAAACATTACTCAATATGCTAGTAAAACCCTAGACAATGCTCAAAGAAATTATGCTACCACTGAAAAAGAATTCTTAGCAGTTGTATTTGCTTGTGATAAGTTCAGACCTTATATTGTTGATTCTAAAGTAACTATTCACAATGATCATGCTGCTATTAAATATCTCATGGAAAAGAAAGATGCTAAACCTAGACTTATTATATGGGTTCTCTTGCTACAAAAATTTTACTTACATATTGTTGATAGAAAGGGAGCTGAGAACCCCATTGCAGACAACATTTCTAGGTTAGAAAATGTGCTTGATGACCCACTTCCTATTGATGATAGCTTTCCTGATGAGCAATTAAATGTCATAAATGCTTCTCATACTGCTCCATGGTATGCTGATTATGCTAATTACATTGTTGCTAAGTTTATACCACCTAGTTGCACATACCAGCAAAAGAAAAAATTCTTCTATGATTTGAGGCATTACTTTTGGGATGACCCACATCTTTATAAAGAAGGAGTAGATGGTGTTATTAGATGTTATGTACCTGAGCATGAACATGAACAGATCCTACGCAAGTGTCACTCCGAAGCTTATGGAGGACACCATGCTGGAGATAGAACTGCACATAAGGTATTGCAATCTGGTTTTTATTGGCCTACTCTATTCAAGGATGCGCGTAAGTTTGTCATATCTCGTGATGAATGTCAAAGAATTGGTAATATTAGTAGACGTCAAGAAATGCCTATGAACTATTCACTCGTTATTGAACCATTTGATGTTTGGGGCTTTGACTATACGGGGCCTTTTCCTTCCTCTAACGGATATACACATATTATAGTTGTTGTTGATTACGTTACTAAGTGGGTAGAAGCTATTCCAACTAGTAGTGCTAATCATAACACTTCTATTAAAATGCTTAAAGAAGTTATTTTTCCAAGATTTGGAGTCCCTGTTTAATGACTTATGGTGGTTCACATTTTTTCATGGCGCTTTCCGTAAAATGCTTGCTAAATATGATTATAATCATAGAATTGCATCTCCTTATCACCCACGGTCTAGTGATCAAGTAGAATTGAGTAATAGAGAACTCAAATTAATTTTGCAAAATACTATTAATAGATCTAGAAAAAATTGGTCCAAGAAACTTGATGATGCATTATGGGCCTATAGAACTGCATATAAAAATCCTATGGGTATGTCTCCGTATAAAATGGTATGGAAAAGCATGTCACTTACATCAACACAAGGCTTATTGGGCTATTAAAGAACTCAATTATGATTTTAAACTTGCTGGTGAGAAGAGGTTATTTGATATTTGCTCACTTGATGAATGGAGAACCCAAGCCTATGAAAATGCCAAGTTGTTTAAAGAAAAAGTTAAAAGATGGCATGACAAAAGAATACAAAAGCGTGAGTTTAATGTAGGTGATTATGTATTGCTATACAACTCTCGTTTAAGATTTTTTGCAGGAAAACTTCTCTCTAAATGGAAAGGTCCTTACGTTATCCAAGAGGTCTATCGTTCCCGTGCCATAAAAATCAACAACTTCGAAGGCACAAATCCGAATGTGGTGAACGGTCAAAGAATCAAACATTATATCTCAGGTAATCCCATAAATGTTGAAACCAATATTATTGAAACCGTAACCCCGGAGGAATACCTAAGGGACACTTTCCGGAATGCTCCAGACTTCGAAAAGGAATAGGTATGTAGTACGGTAAGTAAACCGACTCCAAAACAGTTTTAAGGCAATATTTCTCCATTTTGGAATATTTAGAAAAATAGAAAACTAAGAAGCAGTTAGGGAAGGACACGAGGGTTGCACGAGGGTGGAGGGGGCGCCCCCTACCTCATGGGCACCTCGTGTGCTCTCCGGACTCCGTTTTCATACACGACACATATTTTGGTCGGTAAAAATTCATTATATAATCTCCCTGGGTTTTGACTCCCGTATCACGCAAATATCTCTTGTCTTTGTTTTGAGCTGTCCTGCTGCAGAAAGAGCAACATGTCGTCCCAGGATTCGGAAGGAGAAAGCTATGTGGCTGATTACCTTGCAGATCCTAAGGTTCATGGGGATGTGGAGCATTGCGGTTGGACTAGGGAAGAAGAAGAAGACTATGAACCCAAGGGAAAGGAGGAGACAAGCTCGGATGAAGATGAAATCCCACTACCTCAACCTGGGGACATGCATGTGGAGTTCAAAAAGTCAAGCCTCCCGGATAGGGTAAAGAAAACTAAGATCGATTTTATCCCTTTTCGCCTCTTGCAGGAAAACAAGAAGGAACTATGCAAAAATATACTGAGCCTGGAACAGGAGATCGAGAACCTAAGGGACCAAAATTCTGTCCTCAAGCGCAAATTAAGGAAGAAGCCTACGCCATCAACAAAACCATCACCTTCTACACCAACAAAGGGGACATAATCACACGGTTATGGGCACTCCTCTTGGCAACTGCCAAGCTTGGGGGAGTGCCCCGGTATCGTATCACCATCACTTCTACCTTTACCATTTTTCTTAGTTCGATCCTTTTGGTAATATCTTGATCTAGTAGAATAAAAGTTCTTAGTATGATCTAGTTGTGAGTTTTGCTTTATAATCCTTCTATGTAATCGAGTCCGTGAGCTATATAATAAACATTAGTGTTGAGTCAAGGGCTTGATTATTTTGCCATGATCCTAAGGGAATAAAAGAAAAGAGAAAGAAATAAAATGAAACAAAGAGATCATGTGAGTCTTATGGAAACTAATGAGCTCACATAGATAAAGGTATGATGAATAAAAGTTGTTGAGGGTTGATAAACATAGCTTTGGTCATCGTTGCAATTAATAGGAAGTAATAAAGAAAGAGAGGTCTTCACATATAAATATAATATCTTGGACATCTTTTATGATTGTGAGCACTCATTAAAATATGACATGCTAAAGAGTTGACGTTGGACAAGGAAGACAACGTAATAGGTCATGTTTTCTTACATTTGAGATAAATTATATTGTCATGGATCATCAAACATGGTTGAGCTTGTCTTTTCCCCTCATGCTAGCCAAATTCATCGCACTAAGTAGAGATACTACCTGTGCTTCCAAATACCCTCAAACCAGTTTTGCCATGAGAGTCCACCATACCTACCTATGGATTGAGTAAGATCCTCTAAGTAAGTTGTCATTGGTGCAAGCAATAAAAATTGCTCTCTAAATATGTATGTCTTATTAGTGTGGGAGAAAATAAACTTTATACGATCGTGTGATATGGAAGAAATAAAAGCGACAGACTGCATAATAAAGGTCCATATCACAAGTGGCAATATAAAGTGACGTTCTTTCGCATTAAGATTTTGTGCATCCAACCATAAAGCGCATGACAACCTCTGCTTCCCTCTGCGAAGGGCTTATCTTTTACTTTTATCTCCTACATTGCATAAGAGTCATGGTGATCTTCACCCTTCCTTTTTACATTTTATCCTTTGGCAAGCATAGTATGTTGGAAAGATCCTGGTATATATGGCTAATTGGATGTGAGTTTTCATGAACTATTACCGCTGACATTACCCTTGAGGTAAAACATTGGGAGGAAAAACTATAAGCCCCTACCTTTCTCTGTGTTCGATCAAAACTCCATACCCATAAGTATTGCATGAGTGTCAGCAATTGTGAAAGACTATATGATAGTTGAGCATGTGGACTTGCTGAAAAGCTCTTATACATTGACTCTTTCCTATGTTATGATAAATTGCAATTGCTCCAATGACTGAGATTATAGTTTGTTAGTTTTCAATGAAGTTTACGATTCATACTTGCAATTGTGATTGAATTGTTAATCTAGCATAATAAATCATATGACAAGAATTATATAAGTTGTTGTTCTAAGAATGATCATGATGCCCTCATGTCCGCATTTTATTTTTATCGACACCACTATCTCTAAACATGTGCACATATTTTTCGATTTCGGCTTTTCGCCTGAGGACAAGCGAGGTCTAAGCTTGGGGGAGTTGATACGTCCATTTTGCATGATGCTTTTATATCGATATTTATTGCATTATGGGCTATTATTACACATTATGTCACAATACTTATGCCTATTCTCTCTTATTTTACAAGGTTTACATGAAGAGGGAGAATGCCGGCAGCTGGGATTCTGGGCTGGAAAAGGAGTAAATATTGGAGACCTATTCTGCACAGCTCCAAAAGTCCTGAAACTTCACGGAAGACGTTTTCAGAATATATAAAAAATACTCAGCAGAAGAGATTCACCAGGGGGGCCCACCCTGCCCACAAGGGTAGGGGCGCGCCCTACCCCCCTGGGCGCGCCCCCTACCTCGTGGGCCCCCCGGTGGCCCTCCGGTGGCCATCTTCTGCTATATGAAGTCTTTTGATGGGAAAAAAATAAGCCATCTTCTCGGATGAAACTCCGCCGCCACGAGGCGGAACCTTGGCGGAACCAATCTAGGGCACTGGCGGAGCTGTTCTGCCGGGGAAACTTCCCTCCCGAAGGGGGAAATCATCGCCATCATCATCACCAACGCTCCTCTCATCGGGAGAGGGCAATATCCATCAATATCTTCATCAGCACGATCTCCTCTCAAAAACCCAGTTCATCTCTTGTATCCAATTCTTGTCTCCAAGTACGGGATTGGTGCTGGTAGGTTGCTAGTAGTGTTAATTACTCCTTGTAGTTGATGCTAGTTGGTTTAATTGGTGGAAGATCATATATTCAGATCCTATATGCACATTAAAACCCCTCTGATTATGAACATGTTTATGCTTTGTGAGTAGTTACGTTCGTTCCTGAGGACATGGGAGAAGTCTTGCTATTAGTAGTCATGTGAATTTGGTATTTCGTTCAATATTTTGATGAGACGTATGTTGTCTCTCCTCTAGTGGTGTTATGTGAACGTCGACTACATGACACTTCACCATTATTTGGGCCTAGAGGAAGTCATTGGGAGGTAATAAGTAGATGATGGGTTGCTAGAGTGACAGAAGCTTAAACCCTAGTTTATGCATTGCTTCGTAAGGGGCTGATTTGGATCCATATGTTTCATGCTATGGTTAGGTTTACCTTAATACTTTTGTTGTAGTTGCGGATGCTTGCAATAGAGGTTAATCATAAGTGGGATGCTTGTCCAAGTAAGGACAGTACCCAAGCACCGGTCCACCCACATACCAAATTATCAAAGTACCGAACGCGAATCATATGAGTGTGATGAAAACTAGCTTGATGATATTCCCATGTGTCCTCGGGAGCTCTTTTCTCTATATAATAGTTTGTCCAGGCTTGTCTTTTCCTACAAAAAGGATTGGTCCACCTTGCTGCACTTTATTTACTTTTGTTACTTGTTGCTCGTTACAAATTTTCCTATCACAAAACTATCTGTTACCACTTGTTTCAGTACTTGCAAAGAATACCTTGCTGGAAACCGCTTATCATTTCCTTTCGCTCCTCGTTGGGTTTGACACTCTTACTTATCGAAAGGACTACGATATATCCCCTATAATTGTGGGTCATCAGTACACTGCGTGTAGCTCATGCCTACTAGCTAGCTACTACTAAAGGCTAGTCTCCTTGGCTACTCCATCTTATTATTCCGAGTGAAACTTTATTACTATGTACAATTAGTGTTGGCGGCCAGCGGCAACAGCGGTTCACATGATAGGGGATATGTTTGTGTCTTCCAGATGCGGCTGTGGGGCTCATGCACTTGTCAGATAGGGGATAGAAAATAGATTCCATGTTCACATGAGAGTAGTAACAGGTGCGCAGGTCGGACCTCTGTTTACTCGGTTTTTGGTCCGCTCGGGTACCCGAGGGATAAATCTGAATTCAACGAACTTAGTTCGGTTTTCAACGTATGCAAACCAAACTTACCACCGAAGCACTCAGTTTCGGTGTATTCGGCTTCGGTGCCGGTTAATTTGGTTCGGGACATCAGTTTTCGGGTTATATGCCCAGCCCTAGGTGCAAGTGTTTGATTGTTTGTGCAGGTATTGGTGATATGTGCGTTCTTCTCCTGCTAGATTGATACCTTTGTTCTTAACTGAGGGAAATACTTATCTCTACTTTGTTTCATCACCCTTTCCTCTTCAAGGGAAAAACCGACACAAGCTCAAGAAGTAGCAAGCTACTTCGGAAGCAGTGCATGAAGGTGTCTGGATGAAGGAGTTCGTATTCGATCTGGGTGTAATACGCAGTGCATCGGGTCCAATGACAATCAGTTGTGCAACACTAGAGCAATTGCCTTAGCCAAGGAGTCCAGGTTTCACAAGAGAACTAAACACATAAAGTGAAGCTTCAACTCCGTGCGTGAAAAGGTCAAGGATGGAGACATAGAAATTTGCAAAGTACATACAGATCTGAATGTGGCAGACCCGTTGACTAAACCTCTTCCGCAAGAAAAACATGATGAGCACCAAGACTCCATGGGTGTTAGATTGATTACTATGTAATCTAGATTATTGACTCTAGTGCAAGTGGGAGACTATTGGAAATATGCCTTAGAGGCAATAATAAAGTGGTTATTATTAGATTTCCTTAATCATGATAAAGGTTTATTATTCATGCTAGAATTGTATTGACCGGAAACTTAAATACATGTGTGGATACATAAACGAATACGGTGTCCCTAGTGAGCCTCTACTAGACTAGCTCATTGATCAAAAGATGGTTAAGGTTTCCTAGCCATAGACATGTGTTGTCATTTGATAACAGGATCACATCATTAGGAGAATTATGTGATGGAAAAGACCCATTCGTTAGCTTAGCATATGATAGCTCAAGTTTATTGCTACTTCCTTCTTAATGTCAAATATATATTCCTTCGACCATGAGATCATTCAACTCCCGGATACCGTAGGAATACCTTGTGTGCTATCAAATGCACTTCGTAACTGGCTGATCATAAAGGTACTCTACAGGTATCTCCAAAGGTGTCTATTGAGTTTGCGTGAATCAAGATTGGGATTTGTGACTCCGTATGACGGAGAGGTATCTCTGGGCCCTCTCGGTAATACAACATCACAATAAGCTTGCAAGCAAAGTGACTACAGACTTAGTTACAAGATGATGTATTACAAAACGAGTAAAGAGACTTGCCTGTAACGAGATTGAACTAGGTATGGAGATACCGATGATCGAATCTCGGACAAGTAACATACGGACAAACAAAGGGGACTACGTATGTTGTCGTAAAGGTTTGGCCGACAAAGATCTTTGTAGAATATGTAGGAACCAATATGGTATCCAGGTCCCGCTATTAGTTATTGACCAAAGAAGCGTCTTGGTCATGTCTATATCATTATCGAACCTGTAGGTTCCGCACGCTTAATGTTCATTGACGATATAGTAATATATGAGTGTATGTTGGTGACTGAAGGTTGTTCGGAGTCCCGAATGAGATCACAGACATGATAGGAGCTCCGGAATGGTCCAGAGGTAAATATTGATGTATATGATGATATGGTTGAGCCAAGGGGTAATGGCCATGAGGCTTTAGGTCGGTGCACAAAGGAGTTGTATAGAAGGCAGGGGCTAGACGCCAGGGTTCATGGCGTCTACCCCTGGGTTAGACACTTTAGTCTGTGGCGTCTACGTAAACACCAGAAACTGTGGCGTTTAGCCTTGGAGTCCGAAAAGGACTCTTCCTTGTGTTCCAAGCTGACTTTGGGGAGACCTCCTCTCCAAGTTACGACCCCAGGGCTCAACATATAAATAGTGGAGCAGGGCTAGCCCCTAGAACACAAGTTTTTGAGCCTCCTATAGTTGGTCCTAGTTGAATAATTAGAGCTAGCCCTAGCTACGTCTAATCCTCATAATTAGAAGCCCAGTGTGGTTCTAATCTCCTCCCTCTAGTTCACCACCACCATCACGACGTCGTTGTGCTGCCGGAACTCATCTACTACTTCGCCCCTCTTGCAGGATCAAGAAGGCGAGGACATCATGAAGGAGTACGACTACATCAACCGCGTTGATAAAATGCTTCCGCTTAGCGATCTACAAGGGTATGTAGATGCCTCATAGCTATGCATCTCCATGGATAGATCACGCGTGTGCGTAGAATTGTTTTTCCATGCAATATTCCCCAACAGTTCTTGGGCTCGTTGGATTCGTATCTACAACGTCAATCCATTTCTGGTCTTAGATCTTGATTTGGAGGACTTTGGGGAAATGATTTTTTTACCTTCGGAATGGCTAAGTCTGACCCCTCGGTGACTCCAGACTGAACCCATCCTTGGTCCTTTCATCGTGCTTGGTCCTAGGTTCCTCCAATACACCTATAGACACAAGAAAAGAAGGAAAACTAATAAAAACAAAATACATACACAAATGTGCAATGTGCTGCACTACAAAAAAAATACACTTCCGTGATGATACGTGTTTGTCACAATAGGTCGCGTTTTTTGTCATGCATGTACATCCATGACGATTTTATGACAGAATAAAGATAGTCATACCTGTGCTGTCATAGAAGTGTTCCATGACATTACCAAAATTATCATCACGGAAGTGTGCACTTCCATGATGATAAATCGCGCGTCACAGAAGTGCTTTCGTCAAGGGTGACTGACACATGGCATCCACCGTAACGGAACGTCGTTAAGCTATTGGGTCGGGTTTTGGATCCGATAACCTGTTAATAGCCCCGACCAATGGGGATTTTCCATGTGTAAAATCATAATTGGCTGGAGGAAACACGTGTCGGCTCATCGTTGGGACAGATGCCATCCACTCATTGGACAGAAGGCGCCTATGATACGTCGACACGTGGCACGGCCCAATAGAGGCCCTTTCCTGTGAAAAGGCCGGCCTGTTTGACTTGGTAAAAAGGTGGCGGGCCGGCCCATGGAAAGCCTGTTAACGGCATGTTCGCATATAGCCCATTTACAGCCCGCTAACCCAAGGCCCGTTACGCCCTCTCTGAATTAGGCCCAGTAGCGTCATCTGGGCCATCCAATATGATTCCAGCCCGTTTTCACTTTTGGCCCATGTATGGCCCATGACGTCTTTCGGCCCATATGAGGCCCTATGTAACTCTTGGCCTATTAACGGCCCGTGGTGAAACTGGCCCGTACTGAATAGTGTATCACTTTACACCCATTAATGGCCCGTGGTGAAACTGACCCGTAATGAACAGTGTATCACTTTATACCCATTAACGGCACGTTATTCCGTTGGGCCGTTTCCAGCCCATGTTATCTTTCGGCCTTCTCAGACCCATTTATTCTTGGGCTCATTTCCAGCATTCGTTTACTTATGGCCCGTTACTGTCATTTTTTGCTTGTGGGCCAAATTCAGCCCGTGGTTACAGTCGGCCCGTTTGTGGTCCGTTAATGCGTTGGACCGTTTTCATAACGTCATCAAATACGGCCTATTAACAATGGCCCGTTATCGTCGGCCCATGAACGGACGATTCCAACTCTAGCCCGTTTACGGCCATAATGCGGCCTATTATTGGCCCATGTTTGGCCAATCGATCATACAACCCATATAAGGCCCATTGATGACACGGCCCGTAGAAGGCCCATTGTTTCTATGGCCCATAGAAGGCCCACTGTTTCTACGGCCCGTAGGAGGCCTAGTGTCACTACAGTAAATATTAGCCCATGGTTATTGTGGCCTAGTTTTAAAAAATAGGTTATTGCAGCCACTAGCAAACCGCGGAAAAAGAACTGCACTGACTACAAGCAAACAAATAAACAAGACAACAAGGAAATAAATAACCAAGCAACTTATGCTAGGCTATCACGGCTATTACACATATTACATCCACTGGGCATCAAAGTTCGCCACCAGTGCAAATATAGGGAACAAAGCAGCATATAAACACCGCAGCAAAACAAGTCCATAACTGAAACCACTTTAGAAGAGTTCAAGAAACAATATCCTGGGTACCCATAATGCTGGCAAGATGCTTAGCAAGCTTATTAACTTTCTCTTGTTTGGCACTCAAATCCTCCGGCGCTTGCTGTTGCACAAGAAAGTACGCATCTGAATTCTGCAGGGACTTCCTTAGTCCTTCGGCTTCTTGCCGCAACACAGCTGACTGATGCCTTTCAGCTTGTAGCTGAGACTAAAGAAGCCGAAGTGATTCAGGCAGCGAGTTCGAAGAGCTTGTGCCAGCGGTACTGGCCAGTAACTCGAACACTACATCAACGCAGGACTATGGGGTTTTCTCACTGTCTACAAGATCGTTTTTATCACCTTTCTTGGAGACCAACAGGGTTGACTATCTTGAACCTTATCTGCATTACTTTCTCTACCATTGCATAGTGGGGTGCTCATCTCCAATATTCCGTTTGCATACTACAAGAGAAACAAGCAGACACATCACAGGTTTAGCTTCTAGTATACGAAACTCATTTTGGTAAACCGGTTCAGTAGTAAGGTGGACATGATAACAGCATGAAACAAACATATATCTATGTACTATGGTCACTGTATTGTCCATATCATTCTAGTTTATGTTCCCTAATCAAGATAGAGACACAGTTCAACTCATATATTTTTAAGACACAACAGCATAGACAGAATATAAATGCGAGAAACTACACAGCATTGGCAGCACTTGTAATGTGCATCACATGAGAACATAACTGTTTATACAACTTAAAACTGAAATCAACATAGAGCAAGAAGTTAGAACAGCAATCCAGTTAAAGAAATAGGTTTAAAACATACATGTTGCGCCATTGGAGTTTCAATTGGATCCTTCAAATTCGAAAGTAGTTGGTATGAGTAAATACAGTGATGCAACAGCAAAGGAGTATGGACCATAGCTACGGAATCTGACCTGAGAACAGTTGCTCTTCTGCTTTAAACATGGAGTTTGGGTTAGATGTGGTGGTCTTCGTGCTTTGGGCACTGAAGTAGCTTTACAAACTGCTCGTGTGGGGGTACTCTGTGGTGGACATGGTGCTTTGTCAACTATAAGTGGGTTACTATCCGCTGGGGTTGTGGTTAGATGGGTTGTAGCTGGTTCTCTGCCCAACGGTGTAAGTGTGCAATCTGGAAGAGTCTCGATTATGTGTGGTGGGGCTAGTTTGTGGGCCAGTACAACCATGGTTCTATCTGCATCGACGGGTAGCACTGTCTTTTGTGAAGAACGGGTTTTTGCTCCCTGAGATACTGCCATCACCCCCTTCAATTCAAATGGCTGATAAACAAGAAAAGAAATTGAACATACAGACATTGTATGATAGACAGATGTGGTAATTCACATATATGTTGTCTAACCAAACAGGACAGCATGACACAATTTCACATATATGATGCCTAACTAAACAGGATAGCATGACACAGTTTCAGATATATGATGGATAACTTAATAGGGTATAATGGCATAATTCAACATATGATGAGTACCTAAACAGGATGACATGACAAAACTATATGATGTCTTTCTAAAATAGGTTGGGATGAAATAATTCACATACATGTTGTCTAAGTATATAGGATGGCATGATATAATTGACATAATTGATTCATATACTAAGCAGCTGGCACTCGCATGTATGATCTCTAAACTAAGCAGATATAATTCAATAGTGTGCCTATGATGTCTAAACTAAGCAATGCAAGACACCATATGCATCATATGAGAAATATAAACATGGCAACTTAGAGCATACATCTCAGGTGGGATATAGGACTGGTCATCTGTCTCTGAATCCTCCTCTAAGGAGCTCCCTGTAACCATTGAGATATATGCTTCAACAGGTACCATTGCCTGCTCTGAAGACCTTGTTTTCACTCCAGATTTTTCCATAACCGGCTCAAATGGCTGATACACATGAAGAGTAGTTCAATATACACAGATTGTCGACAAATGGAATACGTAATGAAAAAAAGATGGCATGAGATAATTCACATATATGATGCCTGGCTCCATGGCGGTGCATAATTCACATATATGATAACTAGCTGAAAAACATGGCATTGCATAATTCACATATCTGATATAGAGCAAACACCTCAGGTTAGAGCAAACATCAGCATGTCAGGTTAGAGCAAACACCTCAAGTGGTAAACAGGCATGGTCGGCTCCTTCTGAATCCCATCTGAACAGTTATCTTCCTCTGGAATACAATCTGGAAATGCAGGTAGGGGGCACTTCGCCCACCATGGAGCTGCGTCTGCATGACATTATATTCGCACGCGACGGTCTTCTATTTTTCTCTACATGTTCAGTACGATTGTGTACAATATCTGACATGCATAATAAAAAAATAGTTAGATTTTGTAAGGCCTAAGGGGTGCATGCAAAAATCAAGACTGATGGTAGCAAACGAGTGGATGGATCCAAAACTAATGATAGCAGGTAGATTATAGCTTCAGTTTAAAAAGATAGACAATGGATCATCTATTGTTTGTTGCCCACCCAACATGAACCACATAGAAGACCCCAGATGAACTAGATAGTAGACAGATACTATTCGTTGCTAGCTCGATATGAGACCCATGGGCAATTCAAAACTCAAGATTGAACGATAAAGTAGCAGGTAATAATAACCGATGTATAATGTAAGCAAACACAAAAGACTGCGACCTCTCTTCCGGAACTGTGTAGTCCTTGGGTTCATCTGCTCAGTCGATCATGGTAATGCAGTTGGCGTGTCTGCCGGCAACGGGGAAGATGATCTGAGGCGGCGAAAGGAAGTCTGCAAGGGGGATCTCTGCTACAGTGAACGCTTCTGTCGATGGTGCACCTCAGGTGGGGTGGATGACGGCACGGCAGGAGCAGGACATAACACAGAGTTTTCTTTGATGCCTATCTGAAAATGAAGTAAATCTGTAAGGGCTCCTTAGAATTGGAGGATTCTATAAACGCAGGGACAGGAAAAACACAGGAATAGGATAGGAATGCACGTGCAAAACAGAGCATTTGGAAACATAGGATTTTAGTCAACCTGGGTGTTTGGCTCACATGAATTGGAAGAATAGACGAAAGGATAAACAAAGTGATGCGACGAGTGTACAACCTCTTTCGCATAGCCTTGTAGACCTCAACATCATTGGGTTGGATGTGGAGGATGGTGATGATGCTGGTGTGACTGTCGGAGGAGGGGAAGAAGATCCGAGGCCTCTAGAAATGGCGCCGAGGGTACTGCTCCGCTGTGATGGACGGTTCCGTTGTTGGAGCAGCTCCGCTAAGGTGTATGGCGACGAGGCTGAAGCATGACAAGACAGACAACGTTAATCTGAAGTGGGACCCTAATATCATCTGCAATAGATGATGTAAAATACATCACCAAAAAGTGCAGATCTAAAATGCATCAGCCGCGCCATGGCCGCTCCGACAGATGTTGTAAGTATTGTTCACTCTGACCTTAACTGAAGAAAATGAACTTCACAGTCGAAACTGATTGAACTAGTAACAGAGCATTGCAATAGATGTTTAGGGTGTTCGAGCACTAGTAGCAGAGAAGTAGTGATCTAAATCAGCAGACGCTCGAGCAGGGAACGCATTAGCAGAGAGCAAGTTGTGCAGTCGCACCGCAAGCGAGTGCTAAAGCAGCAATTCCGGTAGCTGCCGGAGGTCATGCAGCAGCAACAGCAGCGCAAGCGAGAGCAAGAGCAGAGTAGCAGCACGAACGAAAGCAGGAGCAGTGCAGCAGCGCGACCGACAGCAAGAACAGAGCCGCAGCGCGAGCGAGAGCCGGAGCAGCTGCAGCTAGTGCCATTGTGGAAGTCGCCGCCGAGGAAGCAACAACATGGGGGAGAGATGTCGTGGATGATGTGGCCGGCGATGGCGCTGTAGATGGAGACACGCCATGTCTGCTCGGTATCGAGCACCCGCAACCCCGTGAGATCGAACAAAAGATAAAATGCAGCGGTGAGTGCAGAACCTCCTTGGTGGCGCCGAGTTGGCCTCGGCTTCATCGGAGGAATTAGTGAGGGTGTTGCGGTTCTGGCGGGGCAGGTCAAGACGGTGCTATGGGGATTGAGGTGGTGCGATAGACGAGGCGAACGTCGAGGCAGCTCCTTGGAGGTGGAGGACGGGGCGGCTGATCCGGCGGGACGACAAGATCGACAACGGATCCTCATCGGGTGCGGTGGATGAGGGACGACGAGCTGTTGCGTTGGACAACGTAGTCGGGGAAGAGTCTTTGGCTGGGCGGCGGTCGGGAGCCCGACGGAGGAGCGTGGGGTTTCGCGGGTTTTGGCGGCCTCGGTGTACGAATGGGGGGCGAAGGGGGAGGGGGGAGCCAAGCTTAGGGACACGCTTGTCCGAAATGTAGGGTAAGTTACTAGCGTACCCCCACCGGTTTTGACACCGCGACGTGGAGCTTCATTTCCGGCTGAGGGGTAGAAGGGGGATTTCATGTGTCTGGGCTGCAGGAGCGATTTCGAATGAGGAGGGAGTTCTCGCGCGCGTCCAAATTTCGAGATAACAAGGCGCGGCGTGGTTTGAAGAAGCGGGAGTTTCAAAGCAGGTGAGACAAAAGATACTCGAGCTTGAAAATTTCGGGATAACAAGGTGCGGATTCCTTGTTCAGCAGAACAAACTTAACGTGTAAAAAAACAATTCATACAAGACACAAGAGAGTCATGTCCCCTTTTACTATATTGCTATAGATGCCATTGAAAAAACTACAAGAAAAATGTAAAAAAATCAGGAGAACAAGATTACCCTGCACAGTACCAAATCGATTCGCACTTCCCTCAACAACAACAAAAACAAATCAATTCCCACCAAAGAAAGAGTAATGTCCCTTTTTATATGATTACAGATGCCATGATCTCGAATTTCAATTTTTGAATCCACGTTATGTTGAATTCGAATATATCGTTAGGTGACCTTGCGGTTTATAATTGATGTAGTCGTACATTTTGATCTTCCATCATATATGAACATTTTACTCCACCATGTGAACATATATATTGTCGTCTACCATATGGACTAAATTTGAATCAATTTTCCTTATTTGAATACGATTGTTGTCAAGTTATACAATAATTTAAATATTATCTTGATAACAAAAAACATACATATAGCAGTAATCATATTTCACTATGAACTACATGTACCATACGCTCTCCAATTCAAATATTTGTATCCATTTTATGTTGAATTCAAATCATAGTACATTATTGGTCTAGGTAGCGAGATGTTTGGGATAATCTAAACCCTGTTTTCATACGTATAATTTTTGGCTGAATTGGGACAAGTTTTGGTATAAGCCTCTTGCAAAACCGGAGATTCTCTCAACAAGCCTCGTGGTTCCGAGAGGGAACGTGTCACCTTTGTGTGCGAAACGATATACGCTGCCTCCCCCCTGATTTTATTTACAGAGGCAACATAGAACTATATGAGTGCCCTGTTAAATTTTGGAATTATTTCGGGTTCATTTGGCCTTTTTATACATTAATTGAGTTTCTGGACTTTTAATGTGCATAATCTAAATATGAATTGCATGCACATGCTCCGGTGCACCAAAGTGGGTTGAAAAATCACATGTGTGTCCTTGGTTGAATTTCTAGGTCCCATGGAAGAAATGAGAATGAAATTCAAACATCTGGGCGTCATGACTCGGCCGAGAACATCGAGAAACTTTGATTTTAAATTCATGTAAATCCAAAACTCGCCTGGAAATCATGAAACTTGGCATGGTGTCATGTCATGGCACTAACATGTTGTGGTAAAAAATTGGGCCGATTTGGAAGCTCGTGGTTCTAAGAGGGAACGTGCCACCTTTGAGTGTGAAACGATATACGCTGCCCCCCCCTTGAGTTTCTTAACAAAGGCAACATAGAACTACATTAGTGCCCTGTTAAATTTTGGAATTATTCCGGGTTCGTTTGTCGTTTTTTATACATTAATTGAGTTTCTGGTCATTTAATGTGCATAAGTCAAATTTGAACTACAAGCACATGCTCTCGTGCACCAAAGTTGGTTGAAAAATCACATTTGTGTCCTCGGGTGAATTTCTAGGTCCCATGCAAGAAATGAGAATAAAATTAAAACATCTGGGCATCGTGGCTCGGCCGAGAACATTGAGAAACTTGGTTTTAAAATTCTTGTAAATCCAAAACACGTCTGAAAATCATGAAACTTGGCATGGATGTCATGTCATGGTACTACCATGTTGGGGTAAAAAAATTGGCCGAATAGGAACAGATTTTGGTATAAGCTTCTTGCAAACCGAAGCTTCTCTCAAGAAGGCTCGTGGTTCTGAGAGGGAACGTGCCACCTTTGAGTGCGAAACGATATACGTTGTCCCCCTTGAGTTTATTTACAAAGGCAACATAGAACTACATGAGTGCCCTGTTAAATTTTGGAATTATTCCGGCTTCGTTTGGCCTTATTTACACATTAATTGAGTTTTTGGTCATTTAATGTGCATAATTCAAATTTGAACTACAAGCACATGCTCCCGTGCACCAAAGTTGGTTGAAAAATCACATTTGTGTCCTCGGGTGAATTTCTACTCCCTCCTTCCATCTATATAGGTCCTAATGCGTTTTTCGAGGCTAACTTTGACCAAACGTTAGAGCAATAATATATGACATGCAACTTACACAAAGCATACCTTCAAATTTGTATGTCAAAGGAGCTTCCAATAATATAATTTTCATAGTATACATCTCATGTGCTATTAATCTTGTCAATAGTCAAAGGCTGTCTTGAAAAACACATTAGGCCCTATATAGATGGAAGGAGGGAGTAGGTCCCATGCAAAAAATGAGAATAAAATTCAAACATCTGGGCATCGTGGCTCGGTCGAGAACATTGAGAAACTTGGTTTTAAAATCATGAAACTTGGCATGGTGTCATGTCATGGTAGTACCATGCCGTGGTAAAAAAATTGGCCGAATAGGAACAAATTTTGGTATAAGCTTCTTGCAAATCGGAGCTTCTCTCAAGAAGGCTCGTGGTTCTGGGAGGGAACGTGTCACCTTTGTGTGCATAATTCAAATTTGAAATACAAGCACATGTTCCAGTGCACCAAAGTTGGTTGAAAAATCACATGTGTGTCCTCGGGTAAATTTCTAGGTTCCATGCAAGAAATGGGAATGAAATTCAAAATTCTGGGCGTCGTGGCTGGGTTGGAAACATTGAGAAACTTAGTTTTTTAATTCCTGTAAATCCAAAACACGCATGAAAATAATGAAACTTGGCTTGGTGCCATGACATGGCACCAACATGCTGTGGTAAATTTGCAGTCCGATTTGCGAAGGCGCACACATTAACAATCAACAAAGTCATTTTGGAACAAGTGTTGTCACGTTACAATCGGAAACACAAGTATTATTGAAACCGTGGGCGTTCTACTTACTAGTACCATTTACGTGCCGCCACGCGTCCCCATTTTTTATTAGCTAGGAGGCGCCATGCAGGGTAGCTATTTGAGTACGAGAGGCGTGCGATCAGACCCCTACGCGTGCTTATCGGGAGGAGAGCCCTTTGACCTCCATCTGCCGTCCACCTCTCTCCCAAGGTCTCCATTAATGGCGCCCGAGCCTCTGTTTAATGGCGTGGCTATGTCTCACTCGACTGAGATTTAAGAGAGAAAAAGAAAATCTGAAAGCACGGATCTTGATGTAAGATCCGACGGACCTATATAGCATCTACTGCGACTTATAGCAAGACTGATGAATATATAAGGACGATTAATTTTTTTGATCAAAGAAGGGCTTGCCCCTTCCGATTTTCATTACTGAAAACCACCACAATTCACAAGAAGTTCAGCACAACTCCAGCCTAACACGAAGGACTAAAAGCTACCAGATTGAAATCGCAACATCCCAAGAGGCCAACAAAGGCCAAACATCCATGCTAGAACCCAACATTTCACAACCGACGACACAATCCACATCCTAAACCGATTATTACATCAAAAGAAACCAGGAAACTGAAGGAAGCCCAGCAGCAACTAGAAGAACAGCAACGCCAGGGTCGCCACAGCAAGAGTTTTCTTCATTCCAGCCTCGCAACATTGATCTTCCACAGAAAGATAAGGACGATTAATTGTCTTACATAATTAGAAAGATAATTAAAAAGCCACATGCGGCTACGCCTGAAATACACAAGGGCAAAAGAAGAAGGAAGACAAGGATCTGGCTCGCTGATCTCTACTTTCTTGATGCATTGCTGCAGGCCGCGGGAACTAGTCTCCGCCGCGAGCAGCGATGAGCTCTTTCGTGTCCTCAAGACGCTGCTTGAGAACATCCATGGATTCCTCCACCAGCCTTTGGCGCTCGTTGCGGAGCATGTCATTCGCGTCCATAAGTTTCTTGACGATGACGCCAGTCCTCCTCAACAAGGCACTTGTCTCCTCCTGCTGGTCTGCACTTCGAACGATCTTCTCCCTCAGCAGGTCGTGCTCGGCCCGGAGCCTCTCATTTCCCTCCCTTAGTTGCCGGATGACGCCAGTAGCCTGTTCAAACGAGGCTTTCATGTCGTCCTGCAACCTCGCCCAGCCGGAGATCTGATCCAGCTGGCTATGGACGATCGCATGCATGCGCTTGTAACAGTAGTCGCCTGCCCGCGAGAAATTTTCCCAGGCCGCTTTGGCGTGGCGGGACATCTCTGCTGCATTCGTGGCGCGGCGGGACATCTCTGCTGCTTCCGCGGCGCGGCCGGACCAGTCTGCTGCATCGACGGCGCGGCGGGACCTCCGTGCTGCTTCAGCGGCGCGGCGGGACCTCTGTGCTGCTACTTCCGCGCGGCGGGACATGTCGGCTACTCTCGCAGCGAGGCAGGACATCTCTCGTGCTTCCGCTTCCATGCTCGCCTCTCCCTGATGGCAATCTCTCGACCCAGAACTCAAGCTGGCCATGGCAGACGAAAGGGAAGGATGATGAATGACTTGTTTGTTTTTGTGGATGAGGAGTTGAGGAGGAATGTGCAGTCATCTTGGCATACTAGTATTTATAACCGAGTACTAATACGCTCCTAAGTGAGAAATCATTTAGGTTATGATCGGTGTGAACAGGTTTGCAATTCAATATACTCCCTCTGTCCGAGTTTATTAGGCCTCTCAGCATCACAAGCATGTCCCCTTTTGTAAGGCCCCGCTTTGGAAAGGTGCATGCATGCAACCATTTCATTGGTTGCATTGAAAGCCATTATTGTTGGTGTCATGGCTGAAAAATTAATATACTTCATGCGTGCTTTTTCATTGGCTGCATGCATGTGAGAGAGTGCATTGGGAGTGAAATGAAAGAATTAATGTGAGCAAATTACTATGTGTCTTGGTCTAAGAGAAATTGTCTTTAGGCCTAATAAACCCGGACGCAGGGAGTAGCGTGGTACTAATACGCTCCTAAGTGTGAAACCGTTTAGGTTGTGATCGGTGTGAACAAGTTTGCAATTCAATATAGCGTGGAGTAATTTGGAATGTGACGAGACGCAAGCTCAAAATTTATTGACGGTTCTAGTTTCGAAGTGCGGCACTATTCCCGGATGGAGTACTTCTTTTTCTACTCCCTCCTTTCCGGTTTTATAGGGCTTATCTCAAAATTTTAGTTTTCCCATTTTATAAGGCTCAATTTGGTTGTTCCCCAACACATGTTAAGATTCCAAGGTGCATTAAATCATTGCATGCAAGTATTAAGAGAAAATTGACCAATGCATGTACTTTATGCATGTATGCATTGCAATTAATGCATTGATAAACATAATTTTTGAGAAAAACAAGAGCATTAATTAGGTGCTTTTGCAAACTACAAAAAATATTCCACCACTCACCATCTTGGTTGGTGAGATTTTTGAATTAAGCCCTATAAACCGGAAAGGAGGGAGTACTGCTGTGTACGTGCAATAACTGGCACCGTCGTATACATATCTTACGGTTAATGGGGCGTTCGACAGGAATAGCCGCGTGGCGAGCTCTAGGCTAGTCTTTTTTTCAGACGCATTAAACCTATCTCTCGGGACTTCTCGCACGCACCATCGTGCCACCCACAAAAACTTGTACTCTGAGTTTAGTAGTACGTTATACAGGAAGAGAAGAGGTGCACGCACGCACTCGTCCTCTCACACACGCGTCTGTTTTTTCTCGAAAAGGAGGATGATGACCCCCGGCCTCTGCATCTGGGAGTCACACACGCATCTGTAGCTACGAATTGTAGTGTTCTCAACCATCCGATTGGCTCTATCATGGATGTACCTATATACTAAAACATGTCTAGATACATCTATATTTTGACAAATGGAAGGCATGTATTGTGGAACGGAGGGAGTGCTTGTCATCAAAATGGATAAAAAGGGACGTATCTAGAACTAAAATACGTCTACATACATCTCCTTTTATCCATTTTGATGACAAGTAGTACTTCTTACCCAAAGGTACTTTATATCCAACAGACACAAAATATCCGTTTGACTGTTGGAAATTACTAATCTGATGTCGAAGTAATTGTTGCATCGCCACCAAAACCCACCATTTCTTAAGCTGAAGTAGACCAAGGTAATCCCTATATTAGCATATTACTAAGATAAACAGAAGGCACTGTAGAAACATTTAGGACGTGAGCAATCTGAATGTGGAGGGACACAAGCTTAGCCCGGGCCAGCAGCTTGGGTGAAACTGTCAAGAAGGTCAGCTCCTGCGCGTCGACGTCACCGGGATCCTTGCTGCTTGTCACCTCCATTTCCACCTTGATGGCATCGGTCGTGCCTTTGGGCTCCCCCGGCGGGCCGTTCGCTCACATCTTGGCCACGTAGTGCGGCAGTGGAGACGCCCCCACTCTGATGTAGACGACCAACACGGCGATAGGCGCGCCGATGTCGAGCACGCCGCCGACCAAGAAAAACGTGTGGCGGTCCTCCTCTGCGAACACCAAGAGCCGTGGCTCTGATAGTGGAACTTGCAGCTGGACCACCTTGCCGTACTGGATCCTGTGCACGGGCATGGGATGCGCGATGCTGATGTGGTCGTAGATCGCCGGCGGCGGGCCTTCGTAGCCGCAGACGGGCACGTGGCATTTGCAGGGCGCGAGCGGACACATGCTCTGGTGATCGGCGAGCTTGTGGTAAGTGACGTAGAGCCCGCAGCCTTCGTGCGGGCACTCCACCCTCACCGACGAAAGGACGGAGTCCACCACCGTGTTCCGCACGTCGAAGCCACCGCCGCGCTCGCACTTCTGGCACTGCCGCTGGTTCCCGGGGCGCTCGACGCGGCAGTCCGCAAGGCCAGGTGCCCTCCCTTGCACTGCAGAAATCAATCGAACAGCACATCAATCAAGAAACCTGCACCTTGCTCAATCAGCCGAACGGACGAGGTGTATTCGAACCTCATACACTGGAGGCGTCAAGGGGCGGAGGCACAAGGGGCAGTGGAGCACGGTGAGGTCCATCGAGACCTTAGAGAGCTCCATCGTTGGGTCCTGTTCGGTCTGCATGATCTCGCCCTCCTCGTGCACAACCATCTCTCGACTTGGGCCGGGGTATTACAAAGCTTTACCGTCACATATTTTATACTACTTCAAGGTGCATTAAATCAACACATGCAAGTATCAAAAGGAGAGTCACGGCATGCATGCATGCGTTGTAATTAATGCATCGGTAAACGCAAATTATTGAAATATATCGAGTGCAGTGCTTTGATGTGTCGCGTCAACTCGTACATCAACGAGAAGTTTGATTATCCTCTCCCTCGCGGACTTAACTGCACCTGCCTTTGGCTGTATGACAGGTTGGCCACACACCTGTCGGGCCCACCTGTCATACACGCAAAGGCAGGAGCGTCCCTCCCTCGCCCATGAGCGTGGTGGCTGGCAAGACTAGGAGAAGCTTTCGCTACACGCTCTCCCTCCCGCACGCGGTGGACATGCAGCAGTTCAATCGGTGTCAGATGGCCAGAAGCGTACTGTAGTACTCCTCCAGTGCAGTAGTACTCCATCATTGTTCGACTTCCCGAAGAGGCGAAGAGCCAAGCGCAGCCCGGACGCTCGTGTGGCAGTTTCATGTGTAGAGTAGTCTAGGATAGCGTGTACCGTGCCTGTAAGCTTAAAATCGTTGGGGTCGGCTCCATGCTATGTGGCCGTCTCGAAGTTTTTAAAAAAATTAAAATAGTCTTCTGGCCCTACCTGACACCCTGGTGATTGTAGTTTGCACGCTCATCTGGTCAAGACAGGAATATATATTTTAATTTGTTTTTTTCGAAAAGGGGGGACTCCCCGGCCTCTGCATCAGAACGATGCATACGGCCACATATATTTTAATTTGTGGTGGGTAAATGTTAGAGGTTGCAGCAAATATATTGTACACTGCGGGTCTTTCAGCCAAGTTTAGAGGCAAGCATGTGGGGCCAGTGCTATGATGTGTCGCGTCAACTCGTACAATGAGGAGAAGCTTGATTTTACTACACGCCTTCTCCCTCACCCATGCGCGCGGTTGCTCGCAAACGAGGACAGGCTTTTGCTTAGTAGTACTTCTACAACAAGCTATCCGTCCCGCTCGCGGTGGACGGACATGCAGCAGTGGATTCGACACTGTAGAAGCAGTAGTAGTAACATCATTGTTCGTCTTCTCGAAGAGGCGAAGAGCCAAGCGCAAACCGAACGTTGCAGTTGCGAACATTGGAGCACGCATATAGCCAGGCTCTTGCATGAGACAAAATTGCTATGTGAGCCCACTATTGTACTAGTACGTACAACTACTTGCTAGTATAGCCCTGTAAACCAGAAAGGAGTATTTGCCCTTCTAGAGATTTCAACAAGTGACTAGACTACACCGAGACGGAGTACATATGGAGCAAAATGAGCGAATCTGCACCATAAACAAATACGTACTAGTTCTATTCCTCTCCGAGGTGCACAATATTGAGTATACTGACTAGTCTCTTTTTGACACGCATTTACGTTTTTTACACAGTATAGGCGCAAGCGCTCATATACACGCGCATACACTCACCCCTATGAACGCACACACGCACGACACTATCATCTTGAAATTTACGAAGTCACCATAGGCACCTCGTCGTCGACGGGTCCATAGGTGCTTGAATGCCAAGGAGGGAGAGGGTAGCGGTTCCCGAGACATTGAACGGTCAATGATGCATCCTCAATTACATGCAGAGGGAATTAATTGGAGAAGCAGAATAGAGCCAGCACGATGTGAATGCAACAGAGTTTGGACTCTCATATAATAAAGGCGCCCCACCACTCCAATCCATCTACTCCCAAGTCTCTGTGCAACACTGCTCACTCCAATCCAAGACCAAGTGACCAGAAGCCACAAGCACCTATGGAGGCGATGGACGCGAGCGGCAGTCGGCTGTGCCAAATCATCCAAGGCGCCGGCCTGCGGCCCCGCACCGCGCAACGTTTCCAGACGGTGCTGGCGACCGCAGGCATCGTTCACGCGGTCATCGCCGCCGAGGGAGGAAACCCACAGCTGCCGGAGGGGCCCGATCCTCTGCCCGTGCCGTTCTCTCCGACACAGCGCCGGCTCGGGAGGTCCTCCGACCCTTCTTCCTCCCTGCCGTATTGTCCGCAGATCCGACCTGCCACTGCCGACATCCCGGCGACCCTCAGGTATAAGTTCTTCGAAAGCGGCCTTGCTCTACTGCCCCAGCTCCCCACGTGTCTGCATGTGCATCTTTTTCTACTCCCATCAGCTCTTCCAAAGCCACCTAAATTTTTAGTATTATTAGAGGTAAAGCTACTTCATGCATTCGAATCTAGGGCTTTGTTCAAACAACGAAGAAAGGGGGGAAAGTTGTAGCATGAATCTAGGACTTGATTCAAAGAGGAAATAATATGGTGAAAGTAGTAGAGACCGGATACCCAACCGGTCTCTTGGTTGAAAAGGGAAATAATGGGAAAACGCAGTACAAACTGGATAAGGAACAGATCTATTATTGGTTGAAAAAAGGATAGAAAGTGGCGGCTGGTGGACAAGTCAACAGAGTATGTCTAGGATTAGATTTGCTGCCATCACATAGTAAAAGGTCTCCAGGATTAGATTTGCTGCCCTCACATAGTAAAAGGTCTCAGGATTAGATTTGCTGCCCTCACATAGTAAAAGGTCTCAGGATTAGATTTGCTGCCCTCACATAGTAAAAGGTCTCCAGGATTAGATTTGCTGCCCTCACATAGTAAAAGGTCTCCAGGATTAGATTTGCTGCCCTCACATAGTACAAGGTCTCCAGGATTAGGTTTGCTGCCCTCACATAGCATGAACAAACTCGGCATCACCACTTTATGCCTCCTTGTAGGTACATTGTGCTGATGCGTCCACTGTCGCATGTCCTTATACCAACCTTTTGTTGTTGTTAATGTAAGGGCGCATGTAAAATGAAGCGATCAAATGTTACCTTAGGGACATGTCTAACCAGTGTTATTGTTAATCTAATGCCTCCAGTGATAAGATGCAATTAAACTGTGTTACAAATGGCACTCCTGCTGTTTTCCCCAGTATGATAAGTAAGTTGCTCCTTTACGCTGCTGAGTGTCCTGGTGTCCCCATGGTCCCATGCCCTTAAACCAACTCTTTAGCTGCTGTTGATTTACTGTGTCTGGTAAACAAGCAATGCCACCATTAAAGTAATCCCATATTTGAGGAATCTCATTGTTGATCATAATGCTTCTGGTAACATGAAGCATTGCTGACATTTTAAAATTTCTACTGTCCTTGCGTGATTGCCATGAACATAATTAAGATGCTTCTTTTCATTTTGTATATGTTTCGTATATTCTTATTGACCAGCAACTGTTTACTTTCTATCTTTTTGTGCAGATAGGGATATCCATTTCACCTTGTTGCTATTGTGACCTTTTGGTGAACTGCACAAAACACTTTTTTTGGAATGAGTGTCTTGTGCAGTTCAACTAAAATGTCACGTGGGCAACATCTCTCAATTTTGGTGGAACTGCACAAAATGGTGATTGGAGTTTCCAAAATCTCCGTCAAGTTCTGCTGGTAATCTCGTGCAACATTTTATTAGCCTTTGCAAGATGGAGCCGTCACTGTCACCACAATGGCACTTTATTTTAGTGGAACTGCACAAAAGGATAAGAAAATTATAGTTGCACCTTACATGAGCCGGACAGCCAACCTTAATGTTCCTCAATTTTAGTGCAACTACTAAAGAAGAACCTGCCAGCTCACAAGAGCAAGTACTTCTTGCTAGCTGAATGATGCAATCTTTGCTTCATTTCAGGTGAACTGCAGAAAAAGGCGCATGAATTGAATCATGGAACTCCAGGCAGACCTCATCCAAGTAGAGCTGGAGGTTGAGTTCAAGGAGGCCGCTATTAAAGCGAAATCATGCTCTCCTGTCTCCTTGTTTGTGCTGTGCAAACATGTTGTGCAAACAGGAATACTCAACTACAGATGTTGTGACGGTCAAGAGCATTCGCCAAGTTCTTCGATTGTATGACATGGCTAGCCAAGATGGATTTAATCCCGATATTCACTTTATCAAAAGGCTCTAATGGGTTGGTTCTGAATCTTGCAAGCTGGGAATCAGTGAGATGTGTAGGCATCTTTGTTGTACTTATTATTTGAATCTTATTTGTTGGTTCTGAATCTTGCAAGCTGGGAATCAATGAGATGTGTAGGCATCTTTGTTGTACTTATTATTTGGATCTTATTTGTTGGTTCTGAATCTTGCAAGCTGGGAATCAATGAGATGTGTAGGCATCTTTGTTGTACTTATTATTTGGATCTTATTTGTTGGTTCTGAATCTTGCAAGCTGGGAAACACGGCATGATGATGCAGAGGACAACAACCATAACAAACAGTTCAAACTTGGTAGTATTATCTTTGTGAAAGTGCGACAAATGTGCTGATCGTGTGCGTCCTGAGAATAATAATTCTAATTGTTGTGCATGTTGATCCTGTGGCACTGATAGAACGAGCGAATGCATTGCTTGTTTTAAGTATAAATTTCTATTAAAGCTAATTAAATTTAAGTAAAGTGACCACTAACTCCTGTTATTACAGTACCAATACAGACCCGCTCGTGAACCGACGTGTGGCCGAGGGTGCATCTTCTGCCGGGCGTGCAGCGGACGAGGGAGGGGTAGTAACTGTTGTCGCCTGTACACACTCAGCTTACTGTTGAATCCAGTTCCCCAAGAGCTGAAAAACGAACTGCTGCCGCCGCCTACACACTCGTTCACTCGAAGAGACTCCAATGGCGATCCGAGGGGTGAGCCTGCTGGATATGGACTTCAGCAAGGAGTTCCCCTTTGAGTTCGCCGTTCAGTCCTATGGCTGCACCAAGTTGAATGTGATGTACACCAACGATACGGACTCGGTGAAGCTCTGCCTCGCCTCAGTCCTATGGCTGCACCAGGTTCTGGAGCATTCGCCCGTTTCATCGGCAGCGCCGACTGCACCTTCGCTACGGTGGAGAGAAGGAAGAACGCGACGATTCGGCCATCTGGTGCAACAAGCTTGTCGACATCCAGAAGCAATACAAGATCATCAGCAACGGGCAGGAGAAGGACTCCGTGGTTGACCTCGCTGAGACCATCATCGACCCCTGATACGCCAACATGAAAGAAGACGACCTGAACACGTGGGAGGTACCTCTGAATCTAGCCTACATAACCTACGCGGCCAAGGACGCATACGCATGCTACGACATGTACAGGCAGATCTTGGACATGAGGGCGTGTCTGCTTCCCGTAACCGACGAGTACACGGACAGCCGCAGCGTCATGATCAAGCGTGCCAGGAAGGTCTAGATGTTGTACTTTATCTGTTTATAAGCACCTTTATCATCTGAGTGTTTCATGCATTAGCCTATGTGTCGTAATTATCTGTTTTGTCCGAAATATTTCTTTTAAGAACCCATTAACCTGATTGCTTTTTTAGTGGCTATTTGCTTATGTATGTAAACTAGTTCACTTGTCCGTAAAAAAACTAGTTCACTCGGCTGCCGTGCTTTGAATCTCCTTCCTCCCAACATATTCCCCTCCTCAGGTGGACCCAGCAGGTCTCTGAATTTTCTCCCACTTTCTTTTTCGATGTAAACTGAGTTTTCTCCCAGTACTTTCCCCTAGAACCAACTCAACTGTCCCACGTCTAGCCTAAAAAATAATAATACCCCACGTACTATTAACTCATCAAATTAAAATGATATTTTATTTCGTAAGTTGAAAGTTCTTACAAAATAATAATAATAATTGTTTATATATAACTTGGCAAGTTAACTCCTAGTGATTGCGTACATAAGCTTGCAAAGATTTTACTGACGTGCAATCATGTGTTTATGTTTTTATAACATTTCTCCGTCTAGCCCAACATGATATTTTCACCCAGCCCAGCAAGTCCGCGGATTTCGAGAAAAATGCAAATGGGATTTAAACGGGCTGCATAGATGCTACATCATTGTTTCACCCAGCCCACCAAATGGACTAAAAACAAATGGACTGGCTGACATGTGGGCCAGTAGGTCGAAGCCTAAGAAGGCGTTGGATTTACATCCAACGGCCGGCATTCTTCTTCAATCTCTCGTCTTCTTCCCCCAGCGCTGCCGGAACCGCCTGCTCCAGCCTTCGGCGTCCAGCGGCGTTGTTTTGCGCTCCTCAGCGAAACGCTACCCCGCCGACGGCCAGGCCATCCCTCCACTCCGCACCTCCTGTTATTCTCTGCCGAGTGTAGGCCCACCCCGCACCCGAACCAGTCAAGTTTCCCACTCCTCTCCGTCTGCGACTCCACTGCCGCGTCTTCCCCATCTCCGGGTCGTTCCAGTCTGGGGCCTCGCCGTCGTCCACCGCCTCGGTGCGCTCGGCGCGGCGTGGTCAACATACGAGAGTCATCGGAAGAGGACTGTACGTGGAGAGCCTGACGGCTGGGACCCACGAGGTCCATGGTCGCACGCAAGGAAAGTTCCTCCTTATTACGCACTGTACGTGCACTGTACGTGGGAAGGGCTTCTGTATTTCGCGAAAAAAACGTTCCCCCCGCTGACAGGTCGGACCCACCAGCTATATCTTCGCACGCAAGGAAGTGCCTCCTTATTACGCACCAAAAAATGAATACCCCTGCTAGCTGGGACCCACCATAGTGGGTGGCTGACTTGTGGGCCTACTAAGTTGACGAGGACGGAGGGCTTTGTCAACTTAGTCAATATGAACGATTCTAGCTCCAGTGACCGTACGATGTCCATCCAACGGCCATAGTGCTTCTTCAACCTCTGGTCTTCTTGCTCCAGCCGCCCAAAGCAGCGCCGGTCGTGCCGCGTGCTCCTGCCTCTCGTGGCCGGCTGTGATGCCGCGGAGGCCTCACCGCCCCCTACTACTCCCACCGCTGGCCCAGGGTATCCCTCTACTCACCCACACCCCCTGTTATTCTGCGGCGACGGCAGCCTCACGCCGCAGCCGAACCAGTGAACCCTCGTACTCCTCTCCGCGTGGGCATCCACTGCCGCGTCTTCCCCGGCTCCGCGTCGTCCCCTTCCTAGGCCTCGCCGTCGTCCACCGCCTTGGTGCTCTCGGCGCGGCGTGGTCAATGTGGTCAACGACCGACTTCCATCGGAAGAGTACTGTACGTGGAGAGGCTGACAGCTGGGTCCACGGCCACAGCCCAGTTTTTTTGTGATTTGCCAAGTAAGTCGCTTTGTCAGGCCTGTTGGGCTGCAAATCTTTCAAGACGAGGAGAGCTTCATTCGGCTGGCCGAGAAAATGGCCTATCAGTAATGAGAAATGGGTTGTACATTTTTAAAACACATCAAACCGGCAATTAGTTTCAAATATCTTTTTTTCATTTCGAGATTTTAAATTACATTAATTTTTATGCGTGGAGAATTTGTTGAATTTTATATTGATATACATTTATTTTTAAAATCAGTTTGAATGTGAGTCGAAATTTCGGGATTAAAAACAGTTCGGACCGCACCGAAATATGCAAAATTTCGTATAATTTTTTAACCGTGGCCACAATATGGGCTGTAATGCTAACAGAAAGAATATGGGCTCCAAAAAACCTTAAGAATTAGCAAATGGGCTGTAAATTATTAGAAATAATGGCATATGGGTTGTATGTTGTTTTCCACAGATTTGAGGCTTTCCTAAAAAAAGGTTGATGCACAAGCAGTGACTGTTGGATGTCCATCGAACGGCCGTCGTGCTTCTTCAATCTCTGCTCTTCCTGCTCCAGCCGCTCAAACAAGCACCGGCGGGACTGCCTGCTCCCTCCTCCCCGCGGCCGGCTGTGCTGCCGCGCAGGCCTCACCGCCCCACCGTACTCCCATCGCTGGCCTAGCCATCCCTCTACTCACCCACACCTGCTGTTATTCTCCGGCGACGGCAGACGAACCAGTAAACCCTCGTACAGTCGTACTCCCCTCCGCATGGGAAACAACTGCCGAGTCTTCCCTGCCTCCGTGTCGTTCCCTTCCTAGGCCTCGCTGTCGTCCACCGCCCTGGTGCTCTCGGCGCGGCCTGGTCAACGTGGTCAACGACCGACATGCATCTGAAGTGGAATGTACGTGGAGAGGCCAACAGCTGGGTCCACGGCCGCACGCAAGGAAATGCCTCCTTATTACGCGCAAAATAATGATTCCTCCACCTGACATCAGGGACCCACTGAAAGGGCCTCTGTATTTCACGAAAAAAACGTTACCGCCGCTGACAGCTCGGACTCACCAGCTATATCTTCGCACACAAGGAAGTGCCTCCTTATTATGCACAAAAAAATGAATACTCCCCCTGTTAGCTGGGACCCAGTATAGTGGTAGGTTGACTTGTGGGCCTACTAAGTTGACGGGGACGGAGGGCTTTGTCAACTTAGTCAATATGCACGATCCTAGCTCCAGGACTGTATGATGTCCATCCAACGGCCGTAGTGCTTCTTCAACCTCTGGTCTTCTTGATCCAGCCGCCCAAACCAGCACCGGTCGTGCCTCGTGCTCCTCCCTCCCGTGGCCGGCTGCGATGCGGTGGAGGCCTCACCGCCCCCTACTACCCCCACCGCTGGCCAAGCCATCCCTCTACTCACCCACACCCCCTGTTATTCTGCGGCGACGGCAGCCTCACACCGCAGCGAACCAATGAACCCTCGTACTCCTCTACGTGTGGGCATCCACTACCACGTCTTCCCCGGCTCCGTGTCGTCCCCTTCCTAGGCCTCACCGTCGTCCACCGCCCTGGTGCTCTCGGCACGGCGTGGTCAACGTGGTCAAGGAATGGCTTCCGTCGGACGTGGACTGTACGTGGAGAGGCTGACAGCTGGGTCCATGGTCGCAGCAAGGAAGTGCCTCCTTATTACGTGCAAAATAATTATTCCTCCACCTGACAGCGGGGACCCACTGAACGGGCCACCGTATTTCGTGAAAAAAAACGTTTGCCCCTAACTGCCAGGACCCACCAGCTACATCTTCGCACACAAGGAAGTGCATCCGGGCAAAAAAATGATTCGCCCCCCTGACTGCTGGGACCCACCAGCTACATCTTCGCAGGCAAGGAAGTGTGTGACAGTCGGGACCCACCTGGTCGAAGCGTACGTAGCATTGTCATTCTGGTCGCAAACGGGTACATACATATATACTGCTGGATGTAGAGGCGCGCACGTGTCGTAGTAGAGGCGCGCACGTATTGTAGTAGAGGCGCGCACGTAGCATGTACACGTACATACAACGGCCAGGGTGCAAGAAAGAAAATACGACCACGTATGTGTACATACGGGCGGGGTCTCGAATGCCTACTCGCGCATACGTACGGCCAGGGCTCGTGTACATGGCTGGGTCGGAACGGAGAAACAGCATCGTCGTCGTGTTCATGGGGAGGCAATGGAATGTGTTGTGTAAATGGGGAGGCAACGGAATGCATCGTGTTCATCGGGAGGCAACGGAACGCGTGGGAGCCAACCGGCTGGGTCAGAACGGAATGCGTGGTCGTGTTCATCGGGAGGGCTTGGACGGAACAGGCGATGCAAACGAGGCCTGGCGTACCGCACAACGGAGGAAATGGACCTCCTACGTTCGGAACGGGGTCCTATTGATCGGGAGGGGTCTGGCGTACCGCAAAACTAAGGAAACGGACCTCCTACGGTTGAAATGGGGGTCCTGTTGAAGGGGAGGGGTGTGGCATACCGCAAAACGGACGAAACGGACCTCCTATGGTCGAAATGGGGGTCCTGTTAATCGGGAGGGGTGTGGCGTACCGCAAAACGGACGAAACGGACTTGTGTTGGAGCGCTACGGTCAAAACGGGGGTCCTGTTCATCGGGAGGGGTGTGGCGTACCGCAAAACGGGACTCCACATGATACTGTTCATCTCCACCGTCGACCTCCTCCAGCCTCCACAGGCTACCGTCGACCTCCTCCAGCCTCCACGGGCTCCTGTTCATCCAGCCTCCACCGCGCACTACTCCACCGGCTACTGTTCAACCACCCCTCCACGGGCACCCCTCCACTGTCTACTGTTCATCCAGCCCTCGACACCATGGGGTGCTATTCAACCACCCCTCCACGGGCACCCCTCCACTGTCTACTATTCATCCAGCCCTCCACCACACCACGGGGTCCTGTTCATCTAGAGGCAACGCCACCGCTCACTGTTCATCCACCCCCCCCCCATAACGCTCACTGTTCATCCCAGAGGTAGCATCAATCGGCTTCAGTTAGCAGTAGTAGCGAAGGAATCGCTCGATCAAGTTCAGTTAACAGCCATCGATCGATCGCTCGGGTTCAGTAACGCGTAGCCTGCAGTGCAATCACTCGGGTTCAGTTAGAGCCCAACGCCTCGCTCGGGTTCAGTTAGAGCCAACGCCTCACACACACGCGCGTACGTGTATGAGAGAAATGCGCATTGCTCGGCCCCCGACCTCCCACCGTAACCGGAAACTCGCTGAAATTTTCCTCGCCCTCGCTTCTACCATGGTTTTTTTCCGTCATGGACGGCCCAAAGAATGTCATGCAGCTGCGTCTCCGGCCCAACCAGGACGAAGAGCCCATTTTCTGTCATGGTTTTTTGTCATAGCAGTAGGAGCCCACCACATCTATGATGATACCGGGTTTTGTCACAATTATCATCATAGAAGTGTCATATGTATGACAGGAAAAAAATTCGTTCGTCCCAAAATGTCACGGATGTGTCTTTTTTGTAGTGTTGGGAAACGTTGCATGGAAAACAAAAAAATTCTACGCACACACAAGATCTATCCATGGAGATGCATAGCAACAAAGGGGGAGTGTGTTTACGTACCCTCGTAGACCGTAAGCGGAAGCGTTTCACAACACGGTTGATGTAGTCGAACTTTCTTCGTGCTCCAACCGATCTAGTACCGAACGCACGGCACCTCCACGTTCTTCCAACGTTTAGCTCGGTGACGTCCTCCGCCTTCTTGATCCAACAAGATAGCAAGGTAGTAGATGAGTTCCGGCAGCACGATGGCGTGGTGACAGTTATGGTGAAGTGATCTCCGCGGGGCTTCGCCTAAGCACTACGAAAATATGACCGAGGGTGTAAACGGTGGAGGGGGCATCGCACACGGCTAGGAAATTGTCTGGTATGTGCTAGGGGTGCCCCCCCCACACATATATATATATAGGTGGGAGCAGGAGGGAGCAGCCAGGAGGGCGCCCCAAGTAGGCCGAATCCTACTTGGGGCCCTTCCCCAAGTGGCGCCCACCTTTCCTTAATTGCCGAAGAAGAAAGGAAAGGGGGGAGGATAGAAGGAAGGGGAGGCCGAATCCTCCCCCTTTCCTTCCCCACTTTGACGGCTGCCATGGGGGGCGCGCCAGCCCCTTGTGGGCTGGTGTGCTCCCCTCGTGTGGCACAATAGGCCCAATATACTCCCGGGGGTGAGCGGTACCCCTCCGGTACTCCGATGACTATCTGGTTTTCTCCGAAACACTTCCAGTGTCCGAATATCATCATCCTATATATCGATCTTTACCTCTCGACCATTTTGAGACTCCTCATCATGTCCTTGATCTCATACGGGACTCCGAAAAACATTTGGTCACCAAATCACATAACTCATATAATACAATATCGTCATCGAACGTTAAGCGTGCAGACCGTACAAGTTCGAGAACTATGTAGACATGACCGAGACACCTCTCCGGGTAATAACCAATAGCGGAACCTGGATGCCCATATTGGATCCTACATATTCTACAAAGAACTTTATCAGCCGAACTATTATGACAACATATGTAATTCCCTTTGTCCATCGGTATGTTACTTGCCCGAGATTCGATCATCGGTATGTTCATACCTAGTTCAATCTTGTTATCGGCAAGTCTCTTTACTCGTTTCATAATACATCACCTCGTGAACAACTCCTTAGTCATTTTCTTGCAAGCTTATGATGTGTATTACCGAAAGGGCCCAGAGATACCTCTCCGGCACTCGGAGTAACAAATCCTATTCTCGATCTATGCCAACCCAACAAACACCTTCAGATATACCTATAGAGCATCTTTATAATCACCCAGTTATGTTGTGACATTTGATAGCACACAACGTATTCCTTAGGTATCCGGGAATTGCATAATCTCATAGTCGAAGGAATATGAATCTGACATTAAGAAAGCAATAGCAATAAACTGAATGATCAATATGCGAAGCTAACGGATGGGTCTTTGTCGGTGTCAAAACCGGCGGATCTCGGGTAGGGGGTCCCGAACTGTGCATCTAGAATCGATTGTAACAGGAGACAGGGGACACAATGTTTAACAGGTTCAGGCCCTCTCTATGGAGGTAATACCCTATGTCCTGCTTGATTGATATTGATGAATATGGGTGTTACAAGAGTTGATCTACCACGAGATCGTGATGGCTAAACCCTAAAAGCCTAGCCTATATGACTATGGTAATGAATGTGTCCTTTTCGGACTATCCCCTCCGGTTTATATAGACATCAAGGGGATCTAGGGTTTACATAGAGTCGGTTACATAAGAAGGAATCTTCATAGTCGGTCACAAAGCTTGCCTTCCACACCAAGGAGAGTCCAATCCGGACTCGGGTATAGTATCAGGCCTTCATGTCTTCACAGGCCATCAATCCGGCCCACTAGATAACAGGCCGGACGCCCGAGGACCCCTTAGTCCACGACTCCCTCAGTAGCCCCCGAACCAGTCTTCAATAGCGAGGTGTTCGGCACACAAATTGTCTTCGGCATTGCAAGGAGGGTTCCTCCTTTAATTATCTCCAAGTGATGTATTCGGCCATCTGTTCCATGTCACTCCGCTCGGCTTCTGCGCGTTAAATAACTTCGCCTCCCACGTGTTACGCGAAGGCGGAGGTCAGGGTAATTTTGCAAATAATACCCCGCCTATGCAAGGGGGAGCGCCTATTAAAGAGATCTGATCCTAGATCTATTCGGCACCATATGGAGGAAATCCTTGGAAACTGCTTGGGAGAAACATTCCAGCATGGCTAGTGTCCCCAGCTCCTCCCCCCGTTCTGGCCCAGAAAAATGCCAGTGGGAGAGGTGTTTAGTGTCCCACAGTCAATTGACGGAGCTGCAGACGCAGGGATTTCTTCCCCCCGCAGATCTAGTTCCCGTTCGAGCGGGGCTAGATTCCTTCAACGGAGAGATTCAGGCAGAGGACTTCCCCAATCCATCCGGGGGAGAACGAGTATGTTTCGTCCCCTACCTGCTGAGGGGCGTTGGATTTCCCATTCATCCGTTCCTCCGAGGGCTTCTAGAATACTATGGCCTCCAGTTGCACAACTTCACCCTGCCTTCATTCTGCACATTGCGGGTTACGTCGCTTTATGTGAATTATTCCTGGGTATCGAGGCTCACTTCGAGCTATGGAGGAAGTTGTTCTACCTTATCCCGCGTAATAACGAGGGGTCCATATTTGAAGTGGGCGGAGCCGAAGTATGGCGCATTGCTGATACCGGATATCTGCCCGGTACACCAAGGAAGGCATCTGAAGAATGGCCTTCCGAATGGTTCTATATTGAGAAAGTCGTGCTTCCCGACCCAGTTTGAAAGGGTCTTCCTAAATTTGCAAGCGTTCCGCTGAAGAAACACCACAGTTGGCATCCTCAGAGTCTGGAAGAGGAGGACAGCGCAGAAGTTCGCCAGCTTATGAGCAAGATAAAGATGCTCGCCCAGTCCGGACTTATAATAATAGAGGTAATGGCGATCTCCATAATGTGTGGGATTCATACCCTACAATACGGAGGGCTGCCCATGTGGCACTAAAATGGAGAGGATGACGCTTCCCGTTATGGCCGGAAGGGTCCGGATACCCTCGCTGCTCTGGCCAAAATATTGGTCGAGCTTTTTAAAGGGGAAGAAGAGGAGTTTCTTCGCATTAAGCACAGAGATGGATATTCTATGTATAATCCTCCCAGTTGGGTAAGCTTCGATCCTTCGATTCTACTCATTCCCCTTTCGGATTACTTTTGATAAATTTCAAGTCTGTTTGTTATGGCAGCACTGGCGGAAGGTCATCGAAGGACTTCATAGTCCTGCCCCACAGCCGGAGACCCACAACCGGGAACTAGATCCTGGGTTTGAAGAGGATCTGGATATATTCGTGGTGCTCGCGGGGGGAGTGTTCTTCCAGACAAGCTATGACGGCACAGAAGTGGCCATCACCGCAGACTACCCTGGCCTTCTTCCTACTTCTCATGTAAATAATTAAGAAACACCCTCTCTAAAAGAGTGCTCTTATTCCGTCTCACCCATCGCACTGTATCGTGCTTCACAGGGGAGACATTCGGTGATTTCGAGGAGATCGGCCCCCGCGCCGGATAATCCTTCCAAGAGGAAAGCAAATGAAGCTACGACCATGCCTTCATCGAAGAGGTATGAATTCGCCAACCTGCCCCTGAGCAGTCACGTCCAACTGTGACCTTCCCATTTTCCATTTGCCAGGAGGAAGATGCGCCGGACTATATCTGGGGGTCCGAGTGGCCGTACTTCCCACAACCAAGATTCAAATCCTACCGTGAAGACGGGGGCTGATGCAGGGGAGACGCTGGACTGTCCTCCAGCCGAGGACTCGGATGATGTATCCGTCACCAACTCAGAAGTGGAGAGTGCTATGAATCATCGGCATTGCCGGGCCATTTTACAAGATCCTGGATTTTCGGAAGGGTCGTTTAACGCCTTCAACGCAGCCGACGCATACATCCGGGCTGCTCGAGATGGGATTACCAGGGCTGCAAAGCAACATTTGAAAGATGTGCAGGTAAATTCGCTTTGTTTGAGTATGATAACCATATGCCAGTAGCCCCCAAGACTTAAAGGAGTTGAAACAACTTATTTAAGGATCAATGTACAACCAGGTACGTACGGAGAAGAATACCCAGATGGCTCAGGAACTAGAAAAGTGTCAGCGCCAGCTGCTTGCTGCTAACGCCAAACTGGAGAAATACAAGGCATCTCCAGGTAATGTTTTCCTCCATCGAAAATTCATAAGGCTACACCGATAGTGTGAATCTTGGTTCTAATCTTTGTGTTGGGTCGTTTAGACCAAGTTCGAGAGCAGCTTGACACCGCTCGAGGTGAAGAACATAGAGCCAAAAAGCTACTAGCAGCGGGCGAGCGTGTATTGACAAAGGTTGTTGAAGAGAAAAGGAAACTCCAAGATTCGAACATCAACCTACGCGAAGAACAGGAAGATGTGCGAGCGCAACTAGCCGACTATGTGAAGGAGAACAAGAAGCTCCGAGGCGGCATATTCAGTATGTGGCCGCTTTTGTCTTATAACAGTTTGGAGGTGGCGGTAGCTGATATAGCTGTAATTGCAGGTGTGTTGACGAACCGCCTCGAAGAGGAAGTGTCTGGATCGTCAAATGATCTTCTGCAGGAGCTGTCGTAGTTGCATGAGCAAGCTCGGCAGGCTATGCAGAGTGTAGCCAAGACTTTATGGCCATCCGACTCCCCTCCAGGAAGCATGGAAAAGCTGGTAGAGTTGTTCAAGGGAGCGCGGCGGCGTATCCGGCTGTGGAAGATATCTGCCTGCCGAGAGGGTGCGCGAGAGGCCTGGGCCATGGTGAAGACGTGCTATACCAAGATGGATCCTAATCACATGGCTCGTGTCGGGCCGGTAGGGCCGAATGAGGAAGAAATTCCCGTTAGTATAGTATATGGCCAAGTAGAGGTGGCCACCAAATATTCCCAACAGGATTGTAAGTTAGACTACCTGTTGGAAGGTGTAGAGGAAGAGGTGTTCAAGTTCAAATGACTGTGTACTTTCCTCATCTAGCTGAATTGTATATCATTTGTCATGGCAGACCTTTTCGCTTCAACCTCCGGACTCTAAGGTGCGGAGTGTTTCCGAATACCGTCGCGGCCGAATAGGCCGGGGTATGCTTGGAAAACTAGGCGTAGGGGTCATAGTTGCTTGAATAGACAAGTTGTATCCGGCTAGCTATGTTATATTTCATTAAGGGCATAAGAAACATCTTCCAGAGAGAATAGCTCCGTTAAGGGTTCCTTTCCCTAGGTGTGCATGCATTTAATGTACATGTCTGAATTGTGATGCGAGCACCATAGTTTGCATAACTTCTGGGGGTGCACAATGGAGTGAGTTTAGAAAACATCTTTAATTCACCAACCGAATATTCTCTTAAGAATGCTAGCTTTCGGCTTCACCCAGTCTGAGGTACACACCCAGATGACCCGGCAGTAACAATCGCAGAGGTGCTCCCTTTATGCCCTAGCCGAACTAACAGGAATGTAGGGCATAAACACAGGAGCCAGGCAACCCAGCTTGGCCAAAACTTAAGTCATATCAATGCATATAGTGGCGAAGAAAAGGAACATATGGAAAAACTCATATGTCAGGAACTTAATGCCCAAGAAATGACAAGAACTTCTGTCCGAGAAGCCCCCAGATACAAGTAACATACAAGTTTAAAGATGTATCTGTCGATGTTGTGTGGTCTGGCCGTACAGAAGCTTTAAATCAAGAAATAAGAAAATAATCGACAAAGAGAGAAAAAAATAATGGAAGCTACAGGGGAGGAGGAGACGAACATGGGGTTTGGTGCTAGGCATAGAATCTTTGGAGTCTGGCCGCGTTCCAGGTGTTCGGCTCGAGGCGACTGTCTGATGCATTGCGAAGACAGTACCCCCCTTCGGTGAGGATTTCGTAAATTATGAAAGGACCCTCCCATTTGGGCTAGAGTTTGTCCTTTTTCTTCTCCGGCAGGCGTAGAACGAGTTCGCCAATGTTGTAAGTCTTGGCCCATACTTCTCTGCTTTGATATCTTCGAGCCTGTTGTTGGTAAAATGCTGAACGGGCTTTTGCGACCTCGCGTTCCTCCTCCAGGGCATCTAGGCCATCCTGCGGATCAAGCTCGGCTTCTCTCTCTTTGTACATACGCACTCGGGGTGAGTCGTGAATAATATCGCAGGGCAATACGGTCTCTGCGCCATACACGATGAAGAAAGGTGTGTATCCGGTAGTGCGGTTGGGCGTGGTCTGTAGCCCCCAGAGTATGGAGTCGAGCTCCTCAACCCAGTGCTTGTCTGATTCTTTCAAGGACCGCACTAGTCTGGGCTTGATCCCGCTCATAATGAGACTGTTGGCCTGTTCGACTTGACCGTTGGTTTGTGGGTGGTAGATGGAGGCGTAATCGAGTTTAATACCCAGATTAGTACACCAAGTTTTTACCTCACCGGCTATGAAATTAGAGCTGTTGTCAGTGATGATGCTGTGTGGGACACCCTAACGGTGCACAACGCCGGATATGAAGTCTATCACCAGGCCGGATTCGGCCGTTTTGACCGGCTTAGCCTCTATCCACTTAGTGAATTTGTCCACCATAACCAGTAGATATTTTTTCTTGTGGCTTCCCCTTTAAGGGGTCCGACCATATCGAGTCCCTAGACCGCAAAAGGCCAAGTAATGGGGATTGTTTGTAGGGCGGTGGGGGGCATATGGCTTTGATTGGCAAAGAGTTGGCATCCGATGCAACGCTGGACAAGGTCTTGTGCATCTGCTCGGGCCGTCGGCCAATAAAATCCTATATTGAAGGCCTTGCTAACAAGGGCCCGAGCTGCGGCATGGTGACCGCTGATACGTCTCCAACGTATCTATAATTTTTGATTGCTCCATGCTATATTATCTACTGTTTTGGACATTGTTGGGCTTTATTATCCACTTTTATATTATTTTTGGGACTAACCTATTAATCTGAGGCCCAGCCCAAAATTGTTGTTTATTTGCCTGTTTTAGGGTTTTGAAGAAAAGGAATATCAAACAGAGTCCAAACTGAATGAAACCTTCGGGAACGTGATCTTCTCACCGAATACAACTCAGGAGACTTGGACCCTACGTCAAGCCAACTAACAGGAGGCCACGAGGTAGGGGGCGCGCCTGCCCCCCCCCCCCCAGGCGCGCCCTCCACCCTCGTGGGGCCCCTGTTGCTCCACCGACGTACTTCTTCCTCCTATATATATCCACGTACCTCCAAACGATAAGAACAGGAGCCAAAACCCTAATTCCACCATCGTAACTTTCTATATCCACGAGATCCCATCTTGGAGCCTGTTCCGGAGCTCCGCTGGAGGGGGCATCGATCACGGAGGGCTTCTACATCAACACCATAGCCTCTCCGATGAACTGTGAGTAGTTTACTTCAGACCTATGGGTCCATAGTTAGTAGCTAGATGGCTTCTTCTCTCTTTTTGGATCTCAATACAATGTTCTCCCCCTCTCTTGTGGAGATCTATTCGATGCAATCTTCTTTTTGCGGTGTGTTTGTTGAGATCGATGAATTGTGGGTTTATGATCAAGTCTATCTATGAATAATATTTGAATCTTCTCTGAATTCTTTAATGTATGATTGGTTATCTTTGCAAGTCTCTTCGAATTATCAGTTTGGTTTGGCCTACTAGATTGATCTTTCTTGCAATGGGAGAAGTGCTTAGCTTTGGGTTCAATCTTGCGGTGTCCTTTCCCGGTGACAGTAAGGGCAGCAAGGCACGTATTGTATTGTTGCCATCGAGGATAACAAGATGGGGTTTTCTTCATATTGCATGAGTCTATCCCTCTACATCATGTCATCTTGCTTAAGGCGTTACTATGTTTTTACTTAATACTCTAGATGCATGCTGCATAGCGGTCGATGAGTGGAGTAATAGTAGTAGATGCAGGCAGGAGTCGGTCTACTTGTCTCGGACGTGATGCCTATATACATGATCATACCTAGATATTATCATAACTATGCTCAATTCTATCAATTGCTCAACAGTAATTTGTTCACCCACCGTAGAATACTTATGCTCTCGAGAGAAGCCACTACTGAAACCTATGGCCCCCGGGTCTATCTTTATCATATCAATCTCCTACTACTTAGTTATTTACTTTGCTTTTATTTTACTTTGCATCTTTATCATAAAAATAGCAAAAAATATTATCTTATCATATCTACCAGATCTCACTCTCGTAAGTGGCCCTGTAGGGATTGACAACCCCTATTTGCGTTGGTTGCGAGGATTTATTTGTTTTGTGCAGGTGCGAGGGACTCGCGCGTAGCCTCCTACTGGATTGATACCTTGGTTCTCAAAAACTGAGGGAATTACTTAGGCTACTTTGCTGCATCATCCCTTCCTCTTCGGGGAAAACCAACGCAGTGCTAAAAGAGGTAGCAACCGCCGAGTCCGGCATGGATTTCATCCAAGTGTTGTCGCCCCTCTTCCTCGTATATACATCATTGTAGGACTCCGGTGGCGCTTTTCTTGTAGAGCTCTCCATCATGAACCTTGTAGGCTTTTGAATGCCAGACAATGCAGCGGGCCTCATTCTGGTCCACGGGAAGCTCTTTCCTGTTGAGGTAGGCCAGGAAGGGTTCAGTCCATGGGGCAATGACTGCCATGATGAGATGCGCCAATGGTGCTATTTCGATGGCTGAGCCCCCGACGACGTTGGTGTTTTCGGGATCTTGGATTATGTTTGATTGCGGACTTGTATTGTCGTTTCCCCCTGCCACACCACGGATGGCTTAAAGAGCCTTTCCAGGAAAATATTAGGTAGCACGGGTTCGCGCTTAGCGCCGATACGAGCAAGAACATCCGCCGCTTGATTACTTTCTCGGGCCACATGATGGAATTTGAGTCGTTCAAACAGGTCCGACATTTTGATGACTGTGTTATGATACGCTGCCAGCTTTGGATCTTTAGCGTCAAAATCTCTATTTATTTGAGATATTACGAGGTTCGAGTCCCCGCTTACCTCTAGGCGTTGTATGCCCATGGAGACAGCCATCCGGAGACCATGTAATAAGGCCTCGTATTCGGCTGCATTATTGGAGTCTGTGTATAGTATTTGGAGAACGTACTGGACGATGTCTCCCGTAGGGGACGTTAAGACGACCCCCGCTCCTAATCCTGCCAGCATTTTGGATCTGTCGAAGTACATGACCCAATTGGAGTATGTGTCGTACTCTTTAGGGAGTTCGGCCTCTGTCCATTCGGCGACGAAGTCGGCCAGTACTTGGGACTTGATGGCTCGATGTGGTTTATATGTAATATCGAATGGGAGGAGTTCGATGGCCCATTTGGCAATCCGGCCTATAGCATCGCGGTTGTTTATGATGTCATTGAGGGGTACTTCGGAGGCCACCGTGATCGAACACTCCTGGAAGTAGTGACAGAGCTTTCAGGATGCCATGAAGACCGCATATACTATTTTTTTGATAATGAGGGTACTGGGATTTGCATGGTGTAAGGACAGTGAATACGTAGTATACTGGCTTCTGAAGTGGGAATTTATGTCCATCCTGTTCTCGTTCGATGACGAGTACAGCGCTCACTACCCGGTGTGTTGCCGATATGTATAATAACATCGATTCGCCAGCGTTTGGTGCGGCCAGTATTGGATTGCTCGCAAGAAGGGTTTTTATTTCCTCCAATCCGGTTGTTGCCACGTCCGTCCACTCGAAGTGGTCGGTTCGCCATAGAAGGAGATAGAGTGGCAGTGCCTTTTCTCCCAATCTGGAGATAAAGCGGCTTAGAGCTGCTACGCAGCCCGCAAGCTTTTGAACTTGCTTAAGATCTGTTGGCCTAGCCAGTTGTGACAGAGCTCGGATTTTGGCTGGGTTTGCTTCGATTCCTATATTGGAGACGATGAAGCCCAGTAGTTTTCCAGTGGGGACGCCGAAGACACACTTTTCTGGGTTGAGTTTAATGTCATATGCCCAGAGGTTGTCGAATGTAAGACGTAAGTCGTCTATTAGTGTCTCGACGTGCCTGGTTTTGACGACGATGTCATCGACACAAGCTTCTACTGTTTTGCCGATCTGTTTCTCCAGGCATGTTTGAATCATGCGTTGGTACGTGGCGCCTGCGTTCTTGAGCCCAAAGGGCATGGTGTTGAAGCAGAATGGCCCGTATGGGGTAATAAATGTTGTTGCGGCTTGATCGGACTCCTTCATTTTGATTTGATGGTATCCGGAATATGCATCGAGGAAACACAATGAGTCGTGTCCTGCAGTGGCGTCGATGATTTGATCAATGCGGGGAAGGGGGAAGGGATCCTTAGGGCAAGCCTTATTGAGGTCTTTGAAATCGACGCATAGGAGCCAGGATTTGTCCTTCTTTGGTACCATCACCAGGTTTGCCAACCAGTTCGGGTGTTTGATTTCTCTAATGAATCCGGCCTCGATGAGTTTGGCCAGCTCTTCCCCCATTGCATGTCGCTTAGGTTCGCAAAAGCGCCGCAGTGATTGCTTGACCAGTTTGATCCCCTTTAATATATTGAGTCTATGTTCGGCCAGCTCGCGTGGGATCCCTGGCATATCTGAAGGGTGCCAGGCGAATATGTCCCAGTTTTCGCGCAAGAATTCTCGTAGTGCGATGTCAACTGTTAGGTTCAATTGAGCTCCGATAGATGTTGTCTTCTTGGGATCCATTGGGTGGACCTGGAATTCGACTATTTCCTCTGTTGGTTTAAATGATGTGGATTTAGGGCATTTGTCGAGGATTACGTCATCCCTGTCCACCGTGGAGCGTAGTGCAGTTAATTCGTCGGATGCGAGGGCTTCAGATAGCTCCTCTGGGGCCAGGGATGCGGTTTTGTTTTCGGCACGGAGTGCTATGTCTGAATCACTGACGAGAGTGATTATACCGTTTGGTCCGGGCATCTTGAGCTTCATATACCCATAATGGGGTATGGCCTAAAAGCGTGTAAAACCATCCCGCCCCAACAGGGCGTGATATCTACTCCTGAAAGGGGCCACTTGGAAAGTTATTTCTTCGGACCGGTAGTTCTCCAGCGTGCCGAATACTATGTCAAGTGTGATTTTGCCTGCGCACCGCGCCTCCCGACTAGGAATAATTCCTCGGAAGGTTGTGTTGCTTTGCATGATGCGGGTCCTGTCTATTTCCATTTTATGGAGTGTGTCCTCATAAATGAGGTTTAGTCCGCTACCGCCGTCCATGAGGACCTTGGTAAGTCGAAACCCATCCACGATGGGACTGAGGACTAACGCAGCTGGTGCTCGCATTGTTCTGTACTTTGGTTCCTCGCCGGCGTTGAATGTTATAGCTGTGTCGTTCCAGGGGTTTATCGTAGCGATTTGGCAGACTTCGGCGAGCTCGCGGAGTGCCCTTTTGCGCTTGTTATTTGAGGCGGATGTCTCAAAGACCGTCAATACCCTTGAGTTATCATCCACTAGGGGATGCCGTTCTGAGTCGTCCTTGATAAGGATATCCTCGTCGCTTTTGGCTACCTGTCGTAGTATCCAACATGCTCTAAGGCTGTGGGTTGCCACGGTTTCTGGTGTTGTATGTATTTTGCATGGGCCATCGAGCCACCCAGTCAGAACGGTGTCGTGCCGCATAGCGGTTTTGTGTTTCTTGACTGTTGGACTGGGCATGCCGCGAGGGTGCGCCCTTTTCGCCTGTAGGGGGAGTTGAGTTGGGACTGGCAATTCTCAGCGAGCTGCCTGAGTGTTCCAGGTGCTCTCCATCGCACTGTATTTTTGTACTATGGTTGCTAAGTCGGTGAATTTCAGTATGCGGCGGCGATTGATGGCGTTGAGGATTCCTTCGTCCGCGCAATTGTTGCAGAACGCTGATATTGCGTCTTCGTCACGGCAATCTTTTACCTTGTCCTTGACACGGCGGCTCCGGCGGGGCGGGGCGGTGGTGAAGCGGCACGGCGGCGGCGGAGGGGCGCCGGAGTAGCGCGGCGGCGGCGGCAGAAGGCGGCGGCGCGGCTGCTTCGGCTGCGGGGCAGCGCGGCGATGTGGGGCAAGGGGGGCGGCAACGGTGGTATTTAAGAGGGGAGGGGGAGGTGGTGGTGTGGGGGAGGGGGCAAGGTGGCGGGGCGAGGCGGAGTCGGCCACGGCGTGGGGGCGTACGGGCGGCGGACTCCCGCTGGGGGTCGGGGTGACGCAGCGCGTGGGCCGGCTGGGCTTTGGGCCCAGTCGGTCCGAAGCAATTTTTTTTTAAATAACTGATTTCGCTGAAATAAAATCCTAGAAAATAAAATAAAAATCTAAAAATACCAAAACAAATTTTTACCGTCTAAATAGAATATTTAGAGCAAAGTGAACATTTTCTTGGCCTAAAATGCATTTTTTGGAAAAATGCATATTTTTCGAATTCAAATAAAATAGCAATAAAATCCAAATAAACTTGTTTATTTGATTTTTAATATTTTTCCTCCAACATTCCTTTTATTTTGGAGAAGTCATATTATCTCCTCTCATATATTTTAATATGAAACATTTTCGGAGAGAAAATAATTAAAACCAAAGTGATCCTTGTTTCGATATTTGATAAATTTTCAAATATGAGAAACGTGAAATCCCCAACTCTGTCTGTGGGTCTTTGAGTTGCTTAGAATTTCGACGATCGCGAAATGAACGACAATAAAATATGATATGCATGGATGACCTATGTATAACATTCCAAATTGAGAATTTGGGATGTTACACTAGTAGAGGCTTACTAGGGACACGGTATTTGTTTGTGTATACACACATGTATTTAAGTTTCTGACCAATACAATTCTAGCATGAATAATAAACATTTATCATGAAATAAGGAAATATAAATAACAACTTTACTATTGCCTCTACGGCATATTTCCTTTAGTCTCCCACTTGCACTAGAGTCAATAATCTAGTTCACATCACCATGTGATTAACACCCATAGTTCACATCGCTATGTGACTAACACCCAAAGAGTTTACTAGAGTCAATAATCTACTTCCTCCGTCCCAAAATTCTTTTATTAGATTTGTCTAGATACGGATGTATCTAGTAATAAAACGTGACTTGATGTATCCGTACTTAGACAAATCTAAGACAAGAATTTTGGGACGGGGGGAGTAGTTCACATCACCATGTGATTAATACACAAAGAGTACTAAGGTATGATCATGTTTTGCTTGTGAGAGAGGTTTAGTCAAAGGTTCTGCCACATTCAGATCTGTGTGCATTTTGCAAGTTTCTATGTCTACAATGCTCTGCATGGAGCTACTCTAGCTAATTGCTCCCACTTTCAATATGTATCCAGATTGAGACTCACAGTCATCTGAATCGGTGTTTAAAGCTTGCATCGACGTAACTCTTTACGATGAACTCTGTATCACCTCCATAACAAAGAAACATTTCCTTAGTCCTCTTTAGGTACCTAAGGATAATTTTGACCGTTGTCTAGTAATCTATTCCTAGATCACTATTGTACCCCCTTACCAAACTCATGGCAAGGCACACAAAAAGTCTGGTACACAACATGGCATATTTATAGAACCTATGACTGAGTCATAGGGAATGACTATCATTCTCTCCCTCTATCCTATACCGTGGTCAGGTTTTGAGTATTACTAAACTTCACACCTTACAATACAGGCAAGAACTCCTTCTTTGACTGATCCATTTTGAACTCCTTCAAAAACTTGTCAACGTATGTACTCATTGACAAAAAATCTTATCAAGCATCTTGATCTATCTTTAGAGATCTTGATGCCTAATATGTAAGCAGCTTCACCGAGGTCTTTCATTGAAAAATTCTTATTCAAGTATCCTTTTATGCTATCATGAAATTCTATATCATTTCCAATCAACAATATGTCATCCACATATAATATTAGAAATGCTACAGAGCTCCCACTCACTTTCTTGTAAATACAGGCTTCACCATAAGTCTGTATAAAACCATATGCTTTGATCACCTCATCAAAGCGTATATTACAACTCCGAGATGCTTGCACCAGTCCATAGATGGATCGCTGGAGCTTGTACACTTGCTCAGCACCTTTAGGATTGACAAAACCTTCTGGTTGCATCATATACAAATCTTCTTTAAGAAATCTATTAAGGAATGCAGTTTTGATGTCCATTTGCCAGATTTCATAATCATAAAATGCAGCAATTGCTAACATTATTCGGACAGACTTAAGCATCGCTATGGGTGGGAAAGTCTCATCGTAGTCAACCCCTTGAACTTATCGAAAACCTTTTGCGGCAAGTCGAGCTTTATAGACATTGATATTACCATGAGCGTGCGTCTTCCTCTTGAAGATCCATTTATTCTCAATGGCTTGCCGATCATCAAGCAAGTCCACCAAAGTCCACACATTGTCCTTATAGATGGAACCTATCTCAGATTTCATGGCCTCAAGCTATTTATTGGAATCTGGGCTCATCATAGCTTCTTCATAGTCCGTAGGTTCGTTGTTGTCCAACAACATGACTTCCAGGACAAGATTACCGTACCAATTTGGTGCGGAACGTACTCTGTTCGATCTATGAAGTCCAGTAGTAACTTGATGCGAAGTTTCATGATCATCATCATTAGCTTCCTTTCTAGTTGGTGTAGGCATCACGGGAACGGATTTCTCTGATGTGCTACCCTCCAACTCGAGAGAAGGTACAACTACCTCATCAAGTTCTACTTTCCTCCCACTCACTTCTTTCGAGAGAAACTCCTTCTCTAGAAAGGATCCATTCTTAGAAACAAAGATCTTGCCTTTGGATCTGTGGTAGAAGTTGTACCCAATGGTATCTTATGAAGACGCACTTCTCCGCTTTGGCTTCGAGCTTATCAGGCTGAAGCCTTTTGACATAAGCGTCACATCTCCAAGCTTTTAAGAACTGACAGCTTAGGTTTCTTGCCAAACCATAGTTCATCCAGTGTCATCTCAACTAATTTAGACGGTGCCCTATTTAACATGAATGCGGTTGTCTCTAATGCATAACCCCAAAATGATAGTGGCAAATTAGTGAGAGACATCATAGAACGCACCATATCTAATAAAGTACAGTTACGATGTTCGGACACACCATTACGTTGTGGTGTTCCAGGTGGCGTGAGTTATGAAACTATTCCACATTGTTTTATACGAATGCCAAACTCGTAACTCAAATATTTTCCTCCGCAATCAGATTATAGAAACTTTATTTTCTTGTTATGATGATTCTCCACTTTACTCCGAAATTCTTTGAACTTTTCAAATGTTTCAGACTTGTGTTTCTTTAAGTAGATATACCCATATATGCTCAAATCATATGTGAAGGTCAGAAAATAACGATACGCTTCAATACACATTAGACTACATACATTGATATGTATTATTTCCAATAAGTCATTAGATCGCTCCATTGTTCCGGAGAATGGAGTTTTAGTCATCTTGCCCATGAGGCATGGTTCGCAAGTATCAAATGATTCATAATCAAGTGATTCCAAAGCCCATATGCATGGAGTTTCTTCGTGCGCTTTACACCAATATGATCTAATCGACAGTGCCAAAAGTATGTTGCACTATCATTATCAACTTTGCATCTTTTGGCATCAATATTATGAATATGCGTACCACTATGATCGAGATTCAATAAACCATTCACATTGGGTGTATGACCATAGAAGGTTTTATTCATGTAAACAGAACAACAATTATTCTTTGACTTAAATGAATAATCGTATTGCAACAAATATGATCAAATCATATTCATGCTCAACACAAACACCAAGTAACATTTATTTTGGTTCAACACTAATCCTGAAGGTAGAGGAGTGTGTGATGGTGATCGTATGAACCTTGGAATCACTTCCAACACACACCATCACCTCACCCTTAACTAGTCTATGTTTATTCTGCAACTCCTGTTTCAAGTTACTAATCTTAGCAACTGAACCAATATCAAATACCCAGGGGCTAATATGAATACTAGTAAGGTACACATCAATAACATGTATATCAAATATACCTTTTTTCACTTTGCCATCCTTTCTTATCCACCAAGTATTTGGGGCAGTTCCGCTTTTAGTGACCATTTCCTTTGCAGTAGAGGCACTCAGTTTCAGTCTTGGGTCCTGCTTTGGGCTTTTTCACGGAGTAGCAACTTGATTTACATTCTTCTTGAAGTTCCCTTTCTTTCCCTTGCCCCTTTTCTTGAAACTAGTGGTCTTGTTAACCATCAACACTTGATGCTCTTTCTTGATTTCTACCTTCGCCAATTTCAGCATCACGGAGAGCTCGGGAATCATTTTTGTCATTCCTTGCATATTATAGTTCATCACGAAGTTCTATTAGCTTGGTGATAGTGACTAGAGAACTTTGTCAACCAATATCTTATCTGGAAGATTAACTCCCACTTGATTCAAGCGATTGTAGTACATAGACATTCTGACTACATGCTCACTGGTTGAGCTATTCTCCTCCATCTTGTAGGCAAAGGACTTGTCAGAGGTCTCATGCCTCTCGGCACGGGCATGAGTCTGAAATACCAATTTCAGCTCTTAGAACATCATATGTTTCGTGGGGTTCAAAACATTTTTGAAGTCATGATTCTAAGTTGTAAAGCATGGCACACTAAACTATTAAGTAGTCATCTTTTCGAGTTTGCCAAACGTTCATAATGTCTGCATCTGCTCCTGCAATAGGTCTGTCACCTAGCGGTGCATCAAGGACATAATTCTTCTGTGCGGCAATGAGGATAATCCTTAGAGCATGGACCCAGTCCGCATCATTGCTACTATCATCTTTCAACTTAGTTTTCTCTAGGAAAATATCAAAAAATAAGGGAGCTATATCGCGAGCTGTTGATCTACAACATAGATTTACAAATACTATTAGGAATAAGTTCATGATAAACTAAGTTCAATTAATCAAATTACTAATGAACTCCCACTTAAATCAACATCCCTCAAGTTGTCTAAGTGATACATGATCCATAACAATTAACCCATGTCCGATCATCACGTGAGATGGAGTAGTCATCAATGGTGAACATCTCTATGTTGATCATATCTACTATATGATTCACGTTTGACCTTTTGGTCTCTAGTGTTTCGAGGCCATGTCCGCACATGCTAGGCTCGTCAAGTTTAACCCAAGTATTCCGCATGTGCAAAACTGTCTTGCACCCATTGTATGTGAACGTAGAGTCTATCACACCCGATCATCATGTGGTGTCTCAACACGACGAACTGTAGCAACAGTGCATACTTAGTGAGAACACTTTTACCTTGAAATTTAGTTAAGGGATCATCTTATAATGCTACCACCATACTAAGAAAAATAAGATGCATAAAAGATAAACATCACATGCAATCAAAAAATATGTGACATGATATGGCCATCAACATCTTGTGCTTTTGATCTCCATCTCCAAAGCATCGTCATGATCTCCATCGTTACTGGCTTGACACCTTGATCTCCATCGTTGCGTCATGGTCATCTTGCCAACTATTGCTTCTACAACTATCACTAACGCATTGTGATAAAGTAAAGCAATTACATGGCGTTTGCATTTCATACAATAAATAGACAACCATAAGGCTCCTGCCGGTTGCCGATAACTTTTACAAAACATGATCATCTCATACAATAATGTATATCACATCATGTCTTGACCATATCACATCACAACATTGAAGGAAATATGCCCTAGAGGCAATAATAAAGTTGTTATTTATATTTCCTTATACCATGATAAATGTTTATTATTCATGCTATAATTGTATTAACCGGAAACATAGTACATGTGTGAATACATAGACAAACAGAATGTCCCTAGTTTGCCTCTACTAGACTAGCTCATTAATCAAAGATGGTTAAGTTTCCTGACCATAGACATGTGTTGTCATTTGATGAACGGGATCACATCATTAGAGAATGATGTGATGGACAAGATCCATCTGTTAGCTTAGCATAATGATCGTTTACTTTTATTGCTATTGCTTTCTTCATGACTTATACATGTTCCTATACCTATGAGATTATGCAACTCCCGAATACCGGAGGAACACCTTGTGTGCTATCAAACGTCACAATGTAACTGGGTGATTATAAAGATGCTCTACAGGTGTCTCCGATGGTGTTTGTTGAGTTGGCATAGATCGAGATTAGGATTTGTCACTCTATGTATCGGAGAGGTATCGATGGGCCCTCTCGGTAATGCACATCACTATAAGCCTTGCAAGCAATGTGACTAATGAGTTAGTTACGGGATGATGCATTACAAAATGAGTAAAGAGACTTGCCGGTAATGAGATTGAACTAGGTATGATAATACCAACGATTGAATCTCGGGCAAGTAACATACCGATGACAAAGGGAATGACGTATGTTGGTATGCGGTTTGACCGATAAAGATCTTCGTTGTAACGCCCCGAGACCGTCGCGCCAGGTGTCTTCCAGTTATTCGTTGTTGTTGCCTTGTCATTTGCTTGCGTGTTGCATCTTGCCATGTCATCATGTGCATTGCATGATCATATTTTTAAAACTTGCATCCGTCCGGGTCTCCCCGTTCCTTCCCTTGTCTGTTCTGAGCCATACACACTTGCATGCACCCGTGGCACCTCCGAAATATTATTTTATTAGTGGTGGGGAAATGTTCTCGAAATGGGATGAAAGTTGGCATGCAGTGTTGTTATGTTGTCAATAGACCGCCTGCCAAATTTCATCACATTCGGAGTCCGTTTGACGCCACAACGAATAACTATAGCGGCATTATAGCCGGTCTACCATCGAACGATTCCGGTCTCCGGAAATGGTTGCCAAGTTGCATTCCCCCCTCTCTTCTCAGTCCAACCACACACTTGACCTCGTTCGCCTAACCCCTCTTTGCGCAATGCATTGACCCCTCGCGCGTGTCCGAAACTTCCCCGAACCCGACCCACTCAGTCGTCACCGATGGGTCCGGATCATCCCCAAACATCTATAAACCATCTCCGTTTTGATAATTGGACTCCCTAACCAATTTATTCTCGACCGCCCGAGTATGATCGGACGGACCAAATACCCCTAACTCTATCCCCTACCTATTTAAACAAACCAACCCTAAATTCTAGGGATTTGTCCCTGCCGCCGCCGCCGCACTCATCTCCCACCTCGGGATCCATCTCCACCCAATCGTCATCTTCCTCGTGTTCTCCCCGATCCCAAAACCACCGAGACCAACCACGCCGAACCATATCGAACCCCCACCAAATCCCACGCATAGCAACCAGCTCGCAGGAGCAAAGCTCCTCCTGCCGACGCCTGCTCTACTGATGCCTTCAGGACCCCGCGCCGGATCCCTATGCCCTGGACCTCCCCGGCTTCACATGGTACAGTCCTGCCGCCGTGCCCTGCATCCTGGGAGCCAGCCGCGCCTCAAGCCCCTGCGTCCCTGCCGTGCGCCAAGTCCTCGATGTCGCCGTCGCACCCTGCTTCTGCCTCGCCTGCTCGTCTCTGTACGCGAGGTAAATGAGCGCCTCGCCCGCACCCGTTGACCGCATCGGCCTCCCCTGCTTCGCTCGCATGGGCTGGCCTCGCCTGTCGTAGATCCGGCCCAGCTAGCCTGGCTTCGGCCCAGCGTGCCCCTGTCGGCCTCCCTCTCCACCAAATCGGGCCGAGGCCCAGATCTGCCAGCTCCCTAGAGCCCGATGTGAGCAGCCCAGTTCCACCAGATTCGGCCCATGTCATATTTTTCGGCTCTATGATTTTAGCAATTATTCCAGGATTTAACTGTTTTGCAGGAAACCCCCTAAGCTTCATGCATATCCTAACTCACCAACCATGCATCACATGTAAAAACATTATATATGTAAAGTGCTTACAATTTTGTGTAGATTAATTTCCAACTTTCATGCATGTTTAAAATGTTTAAACTTGTTGTTTGTTAAATTTGCTTATATGCCATGATAAAATGTTTTATTTCGTAACTATTTAACTGTAGCTCGGTTTTAAATAAACTTTATATGTAAATGGGGTACAAAAATGCCTAGTTTAACATGGTGTACTTGCTTTGCATGTTTAACATCTCTAAAATATGGTTTAGGGCAGAAAAGTACCAAATTCAAAATATGCACATGGGGATTTTCCGGATTTGTTGTTTGTTATATCCGGCCCCATTTAAATTGCTTAGATAGTATAGTTTTGTTATGCTTCACCCTCTTGTGATGTTTAACAACCTTTAATATTGTTGGGTACATAACAGGAGTGAACTAAATAATCGAATGTAGTGTTTCGTCAATATGCAACTCTTTGCAAATTGAGCTCCACTTAACTTGTAGTGTTGTTTGTGCACTTTGCCATGCCATGCATATTTAAACTGGACATGCATCATACTTGATTGTGCATTATGTCATGTTTATGCTTGTTGTTTTACCATGTTGTTTGCTCCTTTCCGGTGTTACTTCTTCTCCGTAGTTCTGGTAACGTCGCGTTTGTGAGGATTCGTTCGACTACGTCTGTTTGTCTTCTTAATGGACTCGTTCTTCTTCCTTGCGGGATTTCAGGCAAGATGATCATACCATCGAAATCACTTCTATCTTTTCTTGCTAGTTGTTCGTTCTATCGCTATGTCGCGCTACCTACCACTTGTTGTATCATGCCTCCCATATTGCCATGTCAAGCCCCTAACCCTCCTTCCTAGCAAACTGTTGTTTGGCTAAGTTATCGCTTTTGCTCAGCCCCTCTTATAGCGTTGTTAGTTGCAGGTGAAGTTGAAGCTTGTTCCATGTTGGAACATGGATATGTTGGGATATCACAATATCTCTTATTTAATTAATGCATCTATATACTTGGTAAAGGGTGGAAGGCTCGGCCTTATGCCTGGTGTTTTGTTCCACTCTTGCCGCCCTAGTTTCCGTCATACTGGTGTTATGTTCCTTGATTTTGTGTTCCTTACGCGGTTGGGTGTTATGGGAACCCCTTGACAGTTCGCTTTGAATAAAACTCCTCCAGCAAGGCCCAACCTTGGTTTTACATTTGCCTAACAACCTATACCTTTCCCTTGGGAGTAATTAACCCGAGGGTCATCTTTATTTTAACCCCCCGGGCCAGTGCTTCTCTAAGTGTTGGTCCGAACTGGGCGATGTCCGGTGCCCCCTGGGAAACTAGGGTCTATGGCAACCCGACGTCTTGCCCATCTGATGTGCCCTGAGAACGAGATATGTGTGAATCCTATCAGGATTGTCGGCACATCGGGCGGCTTTGCTGGTCTTGTTTTACCATTGTCGAAATGTCTTGTAACCGGGATTCCAAGACTGATCGGGTCTTCCTGAGAGAAGGAATATCCTTCGTTGACCGTGAGAGCTTGTGATGGGCTAAGTTGGGACACCCCTACAGGGTTTAAACTTTCAAGAGTCGTGCCCGCGGTTATGTGGCAGATGGGAATTTGTTAATGTCCGGTTGTAGATAACTTGACACTTGCCGTGATGGTCTCTTTTCGCCGGAGTCCGGGAAGTGAACACGGTTCTTGTGTTATGGTTGTGCGTAAGTAGCTTTAGGATCACTTCTTGATCACTTCTAGATTCATGATCGTTGCATTGCTTCTCTTCTCTCTCTTATTTGCGTATGTTAGCCACCATAATTGCTTAGTGCTTGTTGCAGCTCCACCTCATTACCATATCCTACCCATAAGCTTAAATAGTCTTGATCACGCGGGTGTGAGATTGCTGAGTCCTCGTGACTCACGGGTACTTCCAAACAGTTGTAGGTGCTGATGATACCAGTGCTGGTGACGCAACCGAGCTCAAGTGGGAGCTCGATGAAGATCTTGGTCATTGTTATGTGTCTTTTCCGGTTGATCAGTAGTGGTGCCCAGTTGGGATGATCGGGATCTAGCATTCTTCTTTTATTTTGGTACCGTAGTCGGACCTTGATTGTACTCTGGATGATGTATGTTTAACTTGTTATTTGTGTGAAGTGGCAATTGTAAGCCAACTCTTTATCCCTTTCTTATTCAGTACATGGGATTGTGTGAAGATTACCCCACTTGCGACTAAACCACCATGCGGTTATGCCTCTAAGTCGTGCCTCGACACGTGAGAGATATAGCCGCATCGTGGGTGTTACATTCGTAGAATATGTAGGAGCCAATATGAGCATCCAGGTTCCGCTATTGGTCATTGACCGAAGAGGTGTCTCGGTCATGTCTACATAGCTCTCGAACCCGTAGGGTCCGCACGCTTAACGTTCGATGACGATTTGTGTTATGAGTTATGTGATTTGATGACCAAAGTTTGTTACGAGTCCTAGATGAGATCACGGACGTGACGAAGAGTCTCTAAATGGTCGAGAGGTAAAGATTCATATATTGGAAGGTTGCATTTGGACATCGGAATGGTTCCGAGTAGTTCGAGCATTTTTCCGGAGTACCTGGAGGTTACCAGACCCCCCCGAAAGTTAATGGGCCTTAGTGGGCTTTAGTGGAGAGAGGGAAGAAGGGCCACGAGGTGGCGCGCGCCTCCCCCTGCCCAAATCGAATTGGACAAGGGATGGGGGTGCGGCCCTCTCCTTCCTTCTCCTTCTCCCCTCCTTCCTTTCCCTCCGGTGGAAGAAAGGAAAGGGGGTGCGAATCCTACTTCGACTAGGAGTCCAAGTAGGACTCCCCCCCCCCTTGGCGCGCTCCTCTGAACGGCCTCCTCTCTTCCTCCCTCCTTTATATACTTGGCTAGGGGGCACCCCAATAGCACAACAGACAGTCTCTTAACCGTGTGCGGTGCCCCCCTCCACAGTTCAACACCTCGGTCATATCATCGTAGTGCTAACGGAACTCTCCCTCGTCCTCAACTAGATCAAGAGCTCGAGGGACGTCATCGTGCTGAACGTGTGTTGAACACGAAGGTGCCGTACGTTCGATACTTGGATCGGTTGGATCGTGATGACGTTCAACTATATCAACCGCGTTACTAAACGCTTCCGCTTTCGGTCTATGAGGGTATGTGGACACACTCTCCCCTCTCATTGTTATGAATCTCCTAGTTAGATCTTGCGCGATCGTAGGAATTTTTTAAAATTGCTACGTTCCCCAATGGTGGCATCCGAGCCAGGTCTATGCGTAGATGTTATATGCATGAGTAGAACACAAAGAGTTGTGGGTGATAATAGTCATACTGCTTACCACCAACGTCTTACTTCGATTCGGCGGTATTGTTGGATGAAGCGGCCCGGACCGACATTACATGACCGCATTCATGAGACTAGTTCTACTGACGTGCTTCGCACACAGGTGGCTCGCGGGTGTCTGTTTCTCCAACTTTAGTTGAATCGAGTTTGACTATGGTCAGTCCTTGTTGAAGGTTAAAACAACACACTTGACGAAAAATCATTGTGGTTTTGATGCATAGGTACGAACGGTTCTTGCTAGAAGCCCGTAGCAGCCACGTGAAACTTGCAACAACAAAGTAGAGGATGTCTAACTTGTTTTTGCAGGGCATGCTGTGATGTGATATGGTCAAGACGTGATGAGATATAAATTGTTGTATGCGATGATCATGTTTTGTAGAAGTTATCGGCAACTGGCAGGAGCCTTATGGTTGTCGCTTTATTGTATGAAATGCAATCGCCATGTAATTGCTTTACTTTATCACTATGTAGTAGCGATAGTCATAGAAGCAATAGTTGGCGAGACGACAACGATGCTACGATGGAGATCAAGGTGTCAAGCCGGTGACGATGGAGATCATGACGGTGCTTTGGAGATGGAGATCAAAGGCACAAGATGATGATGGCCATATCATGTCACATATTTTGATTACATGTGATGTTTATCCTTTATGCATCTTATTTTGCTTAGTAGGTGGTAGCATTATAAGATGATCCCTCGCTCGATTTCAAGGTACAGGTGTTCTCCCTGAGTATGCACCGTTGCTACAGTTCGTTGTGCCGACACACCACGTGATGATCGGGTATGATAAGCTCTACATTCACATACAACGAGTGCAAGCCAGTTTTGCACATGCAGAATACTCGGGTTAAACTTGACGAGCCTAGCATATGCAGATATGGCCTCGGAACACTAAGACCAAAAGGTCGAACGTGAATCATATAGTAGATATGATCAACATAGAGATGTTCACCATTGAAAACTACTCCATCTCATGTGTTAATCAGACATGGTTTAGTTGATATGGATCACGTGATCATTTAGAACTAGAGTGATGTCTATCTAAGTGGGATTTCTTTAGTAATATGATTAATTGAACTTTAATTTATCATGAACTTAGTACCTGATAGTTTTTGCATATCTATGTTGTTGTAGATCAATGGCCCGTACTACCGTTCCCTTGAATTTTAATGCGTTCCTAGAGTAAGCTAAGTTGAAAGATGATGGTAGCAACTACACGGACTGGGTCCGTAACTTGAGGATTATCCTCATTGCTGTATAGAAGAATTACATCCTGGAAGCACCGCTAGGTGCAAAGCCCGCTCCAGGAGAAACTCCGGATGTTATGAACGTCTGGCAGAGCAAAGCTGATGACTACTCGATAGTTTAGTGTGCCATGCTTTACGGCTTAGAATCAGGACTCCAAAGATGTTTTGAACGTCATGGAGCATATGGGATGTTCCAGGAGTTGAAGTTAATATTTCAAGCAATGCCCGAGTTGAGAGATATGAAGTCTCCAACAAGTTCTATAGCTGCAAAATGGAGGATAATAGTTCTGTCAGTGAACACATACTCATAATATCTGGGTACCATAACCACTTGACTCAGCTAGGAGTTAATCTTCCTGATGATAGTGTCATTGACAGAGTTATTCAATCACTACCACCAAGCTATAAAGGCTTCATGGTGAACTATCATATGCCAGGGATGGAAAAGACAATTCCCGAGCTCTTCGCGATGCTAATGGTTGTGGAGGTAGAAATCAAGAAGGAGCATCAAGTGTTGATGGTTAACAAGACCACTAGTTTCAAGAAAAAGGGCAAAGGGAAGAAGGGGAACTTCAAGAAGAACAACAAGCTAGTTGCTGCTCAAGGGAACAAGCCCAAATCTGGACCTCAGCCTGAGACTGAGTGCTTCTACTGCAAAGGGACTGGTCACTAGAAGTGGAACTGCCCCAAGTATTTGGCGGATAAGAACGATGGAAAAGTGAAAGGTACATCTGACATACATGTTATTGATGTGTATCTTACTAATGCTCGTAGTAGCACATGGATATTTGATACTGGTTTTGTTGCTCATATTTGCAAATCGAAACAGGGGCTACGGATTAAACGAAGATTGTCTAAGGACGAGGTGACGATGTGCGTGGGAAATGGTTTCAAAGTCGATTTGATCACCGTCGGCACGCTACCTCTACATCTACCATTGGGATTAGTTTTAGACCTAAATAATTGTTATTTGATGCCAGCGTTGAGCATGAACATTATATCTGGATCTTGTTTGATGCGAGCCGATTATTCATTTAAATCAGAGAAATAATGGTTGTTCTATTTATATGAGTAATATCTTTTATGGTCATGCACCCTTGATGAGTGGTCTATTTTGTTGAATCTCGATTGTAGTGATACGCATATACATAATATGAAGCCAAAAGATGCAAGGTTAATAATGATAGTGCAACTTATTTGTGGCACTGCCGTTTAGGTCATATTGGTGTAAAGCGCATGAAGAAACTCCATGCTGATGGACTATTGGAATCACTCGATTATGAATCACTTGATGCTTGTGAACCATGCCTCATGGCAAGATGACAAAGACTCCGTTCTCCGGAACAATGGAGCGAGCAACTGACTTATTGGAAATAATACATATTGATGTATGCGGTCCGATGAGTGTTGAGGCTCGTGGCGGGTATCGTTATTTTCTGACCTTCACAGATGATCTGAGCAGATATGGGTATATCTACTTAATGAAACATAAGTCTGAAACATTTGAAAAGTTCAAAGAATTTTAGAGTGAAGTGGAAAATCATCGTAACAAGAAAATAAAGTTTCTACGAACTGATCGTGGAGGTGAATATTTGAGTTATGAGTTTGGTGTTCATTTGAAACAATGTGGAATAGTTTTGCAACTCACGCCACCTGGAACGCCACAACGTAATGGTGTGTCCGGATGTCGTAACCATACTTTATTAGATATGGTGCAATCTATGATGTCTCTTACTGATTTACCACTATCATTTTGGGGTTATGCTTTAGAGACGGCTGCATTCACGTTAAATAGGGCACCATCTAAATCCGTTGAGACGACACCATATGAACTGTGGTTTAGCAAGAAACCTAAGTTGTCGTTTCTTAAAGTTTGGGGTTGTGATGCTTATGTGAAAAAGCTTCAACCTGATAAGCTCGAACCCAAATCGGAGAAATGTGTCTTCATTGGATACCCAAAGGAGACTGTTGGGTACACCTTCTATCACAGATCCGCAAGCAAGATAATCATTGCTAAGAATTGATCCTTTCTAGAGAAGGTGTTCCTCTCGAAAGAAGTGAGTGGGAGGAAAGTAGAACTTGATGAGGTAATTATACCTTCTCCCGAATTGGAAAGTAGTTCATCATAGAAATTAGTTCCAGTGATTCCTATACCAAATAGTGAGGAAGCTAATGATGATGATCATGAAACTTCTGATCAAGTTACTAACGAACCTTGTAGGTCAACCAGAGTATGATCCGCACCAGAGTGGTATAGTAATCCTGTTCTGGAGGTCATGTTACTTGACCATGACGAACCTACGAACTATGAGGAAGCGATGATGAGCCCAGTCCGCGAAATGGCTTGATGCCATGAAATCTGAGATGGGATCCATGTATGAGAACAAAGTGTGGACTTTGGTTGACTTGCTTGATGATCGACAAGCAATAGAGAATAAATGGATCTTCAAGAAGAAGACTGACGTTGACGGTAATGTTACTGTCTACAATGCTCGACTTGTTGCAAAAGGTTTTCAACAAGTTCAAGGAGTTCGCTACGATGAGACCTTCTCACCCGTAGCGATGCTTAAGTCTCTTTGAATCATGTTAGCAATTCTCGCATTTTATGATTATGTGATTTGGCAAATGGATGTAAAAACTGCATTCCTTAATGGATCTCTTAAAGAAGAGTTGTATATGATGCAACCAGAAGGTTTTGTTGATCCAAAAGGTGCTAAAAAAGTGTGCAAGCTCCAGCGATCCATTTATGGACTGGTGCAAGCCTCTCGGAGTTGGAATATACACTTTGATAGTGTAATCAAAGCATATGGTCTTATATAGACTTTTGGAGAAGCCTCTATTTTCAAGAAAGTGAGTGGGAGCTTTGTAGCATTTCTAATATTATATGTGGATGACATATTATTGATTGGAAATAATACAGAATTTCTGGATAGCATAAAAGGATACTTGAATAAGAATTTTTCAATGAAAGACCTCGGTGAAGCTGCTTATATATTGGGATCAAGATTTATAGAGATAGATCAAGACGCTTAATTGGACTTTCACAAAGCACATACCTTCATAAAGTTTTGAAGAAGTTCAAAATGGATCAGTCAAAGAAAGGGTTATTGCCTGTGTTACAAGGTGTGAAGTTGAGTCAGACTCAATGCCCGACCACTACAGAAGATAGAGAGAAAACGAAAGTCATTCCATATGCCCCAGCCATAGGTCTTGTCATGTATGCAATGTTGTGTACCAGACCTGATGTGTGCCTTGCTATAAGTTTAGCAGGGAGGTACCAAAGTAATCCAGGAGTGGATCACTCGACAATGGTTAAGAACATCCTGAAATACGTGAAAAGGATTAAGGATATGTTTCTCGTTTATAGAGGTGACAAAGAGCTCGTCGTAAATGGTTACGTCGATGCAAGCTTTGACACTGATCTGGATAACTCTAAGTCACAAACCGGATATGTATTTATATTGAATGGTGGAGCTGTCAGTTGGTGCAGTTCCAATCAGAGCATCATGGCAGGGTCTACGTGTGAAGCGGAGTACATAGTTGCTTCGGAAGTAACAAATGAAGAAGTCTACATGAAGGAGTTTATATCCGATCTAGGTGTAATACCTAGTGCATCGGGTCCAATGAAAATCTTTTGTGACAATACTGGAGCAATTGCCTTGGCAAAGGAATCCAGATTTCATAAGAGAACCACACACATCAAGAGACGCTTCAATTCCATCCGCGATCAAGTCAAGGAGGGAGACATAGAGATTTGCAAAATACATACAGATCTGAATGTTGCAGACCCGTTGACTAAGCCTCTCTAATGAGCAAAACATGATCAACACCAAGACTCCATGGGTGTTAGAATCATTACTATGTAATCTAGATTATTGACGACTCTAGTGCAAGTGGGAGACTGAAGGAAATATGCCCTAGAGGCAATAATAAAGTTGTTATTTATATTTCCTTATATCATGATAAATGTTTATTATTCATGCTAGAATTGTATTAACCGGAAACTAAGTACATGTGTGAATACATAGACAAACAGAATGTCCCCTCTACTAGACTAGCTCGTTAATCAAAGATGGTTAAGTTTCTTGGCCATAGACATGTGTTGTCATTTGATGAACGGGATCACATCATTAGAGAATGATGTGATGGACAAGACCCATTCGTTAGCTTAGCATAATGATCGTTTAGTTGTATTGCTATTGCTTTCTTCATGACTTATACATGTTCCTCTGACTATGAGATTATGCAACTCCCGAATACCGGAGGAACACCTTGTGTGCTATCAAATGTCACAACGTAACTGGCAGCGGTGAGTAAATCTGGGAGTGGTTTTAGAAAAACTGGTTTAAACGGTTTGGTTTTTTATTATGGGCTTGATTGGTTTAGGTTTTATTGGGCTGAAGCTTTCTTAAGTTCGGTTTGGTTTGGGTTTGGAGGGAAACCAGTTTGGGTTAGCTGGTTATGGGCTGAAACTGTCTGATGTATTATGGGCTACAAACTGTGGGTACAACCCGGTTCGTTGTATTGGTTCGTTGCCTTCGACTACTCCTCAACCCAACCCACGCGCCGCCCCCTGTCTTTTCCCCCGTGCCGCCGCCCGCCCGCCCCTGTCTCTTCCCCCTCGCCGCCCCTTCCTCGCGCCGCCGCCTTGCCGTCACCCTCCGGCGTCGTCCCCTCCTCGTCACAGCATGAGCTACCCAGAGCTGGCCCGCCCATCAGTGCCGCTGCCCCTCACCGCCCGCTAGGGTTGAGGTCGCTGGGCCGTCTCCGCCGCGCCACCTTCCCTCCGCCGGCAGGTAGCTCTCTCTCTCTCTCACTCTCTTTCTCTCTCTCTGTGTGTGTCTCTCTGACCAGCCTGTTTCTTCTCTTTTGACCAGGTTCTGCTCCTCCTGCGGCAAGGTCCTGGTCCTCCACTTGCTCCTCCAAGGTGCTCCGGTGGCAAGGTGCCCGTCCCCTCCTCATCTGCAGCAACAACGGCAGCAAACAGGTCTGCAACAACAGTTTAGGTGCCCGTCCCCTCCTCGTCTACAGCAACAATGCACGAACCACTTCAATTTGTTCTCTGTACATGTTCGGTTCAGGTTCAGTTTCAGTTTGCATCTGTCCATTACAATAGTTTGCAAATTTATTTGAATGCAATTTTGATGGACACGGCAGCAAGTGTATGAGATGCAGTTTGTTCTTCCTTGTGAAGAGCTTTGATGATAAAAGTAGCATTTTTAAGTTGCAGCTTAGGATTACAGGAGTTTGTATTAGCACCAAAATTCTCAGTAGGAACAAAATTGCATTCAAATACAGGGACAATAGGACCAAAATATGTGGCGCTTTAAGACATCTGCAGGGTCTCTAACGGGACAACTTCAAATATTTGACACTCGTTGCTTCCCAGATTAGATTGTACTACTCTTCTGAATCCGGCTTTCATTTGTTCAAGTATTTGGCGCTAGTTGCTTCTCAGTTTAGATCCCATATCTATACTGAATCATCCTTCTATTTGACACTCGTTGCAATATGTAGAAGTGATGGAATTCTCTCGCTCATGCGAGTACAGTGTCCAATGTTTTAGTTTCCCGATATTCTTTTTGAGAAACTTTGTAGCGATATTGGTCAATCTCTAGAGCAGGAATTATGTTTTGGTTCGACTATTTCCCTTGCTCAAGTTTCTCATTGCATGGAGTGTATGTATCTGTACTAAGACTAGAACAGAGTAGCACAGAGTATTCTGTAATGGAATTTACTCAGTAAGAAATATTAGCAAGACTGTAAGATATGCAATTTAATCGTTAGATGGTAAAGCTGAGTTCACAATTACAAATTTCTTTGTTAGGAATAGTGACTTTTATTGCTACTAGTACTAGTATTAACCTGCTCGCACCTTGCATCTACATTCACAGGCCACGCACCAAGGACGGGAAAAACACACCAACCCAGACCACTCGACCGATCGATCAGTCACTGTAGTAATTACTCACTAGTAATTTGAGGCATGTCTACATTAGAGGGTTCGGAGAGTGCTGATTCCATGGATGAGGATACGAGTCAAGTACCACATGCTAGAAGGTCCAAGGCATGGGAGCATTATGAAGCAGATCTGGTTCTCGTAGAGGGTGATCTTAAGGCTATGTGCAAATACTATGGAGTGCAACTTCACACCAAGTTTGGGACAAGCAGTTTGAGGACCCATATTGCAGAGGCTTGCCAATCAATTCCGGATGCTTGCAGGAAGAGGTTTTTGTTGACCATGAAAAAAAAACATCCGAAGGTCTGTTTGTGTTTGATGAAAAAGTTTGTCGTGAACTCATGGTGAAGTATTGCGTCCATGCTGAGATCCCCTTTCTTAAGTTTGAAGATCCCCACCTCCAGCCATGGATTGACTCAATGCAGCCAGCGTTTCAAATCAAGGGTCATCACACAATTCGTGATGATGCAGTGAAGATGTATAAGGGAATGAAGAAAGATATTGAAGTAGAGCTACAAAATTTGGATTCTCGCATTTGCTTAACATCTGACATGTGGACATCATCACAGGACTTGGGCTACATGTGCATCACCGCCCATTATATCAATGCAGAATTCAACTACAAGAAGAAGACCATAAGTTTCGCAGAAGTGAAGTATCCCCACACAGGCTATGCCATAGAGGAAGAAATAGTTCGTTGCTTAACATAATGGGGCATAAGAGGCAAATTATTCACTTTGACACTAGATAATGCCAGCAATAATACTAATGCATGTGAGGAGTTAATAAAATATCACAAACATGAGATGCTCCTTGAAGGTCAACATTTGCATATCAGGTGTTGTGCGCACATTCTTAATATCTTGGTTCAGGATGGAATGAAAATAATCCATGAAGCTATTGACATGATACGTGAGCTGATGAAGTATATTGACTCTTCTCCTTCAAGACTTCAAGATTTCAATACAATTGCAAGTGGGATGGGTCTACGTGCAAAGAAAGGCATCTCTGTTGATACACCAACCAGATGGAACTCAACCTGGAAAATGCTTGTAGAAGCATTGACGTACAAATCTGTTCTCACTAGTTATGCCAACAGAAAGATGATAGATTCTCCAAGTGAGGAGGAATGGGAGAAGGCAAAAGCTATTTGTGAGTTTCTAAAAGCTTTTGAAGAGCTTACTTTGATTGTTTCGGCTCATAGGAAGCCAACTTCACATAAGTTTCTGCCAGTTGTGCTTTCTATTCGCCATGCATTGAAAGATCCGGGTTGGCAGACCTCTGATGTGTTGGAGGAATTTGCGGCAGTGATGCAAACGAAGCTTGATAAATATTGGGATCCCGAGGAGAAGGACAATGCAGATCCTAACCGTCGTAGAAAAAGCAAGGGCATTGAGTTTAACCATGCACTTGTCATTGCTACATTCCTGGATCCAAGGAGGAAAGAAGATTACTTGGATTTCTTCTATTGCAGGTTGTCTACCGACGGGGAGCAAATTACAAAACAAGTGGAGATTGCTTTAGAATGGGTGAGAAAGTATGTCAAGGAATATGAGCTACTTGCAGCGACAAGCACTGCACACTCGAGACCTTCTAGTCAAGGCAATACCATTATTGGATCACCTGTTGCAGGGAAAAGGAAGTTGGAAGAAGAGTTTGCCCAGCATAAGTCTCGTCAGAGATCATGTGTACACAAATCCGAGCTTGATGCATACTTGGAAGAAGCATCCGAGAAGGTCGGTGACGACTTTGATGTCTTGGGTTGGTGGAAGAGGCATGGCGAAAAGTTTCCTATATTGGCATCTATGGCCCGTGACTTTCTTGCAATTCCTTTGAGCACAGTGGCATCTGAATCAACCTTCAGTTGTGGTAAGAGGATACTCGGTGACAAGAGAAGCTCTTTGAACCCTGATATGCTAGAAGTGCTTGTTTGTGCTAAAGATTGGTTGTTCAAACCAAAGGAGGGTGAGTTAACTGCTTACATTTTGGTTCTACTACTTGTGTAGAATGGGATATATAAAACCTACAGTATAGAAGTAGTATAGAAGTGTTGATATGCCTTTAAATTAATATTTTGTTTCATTTGCAGGAGATGGACAGTAAGGACGCAGCTAAAAGTTTTGAACCAATGAAAGGTAAAAATATAATCCTGATCATCCATATATATATATATGCAATGGCTAGTGAAGTTTCAAAGTTGGTGGCCAAGTTGGCTCTTTAGAAAATCCTGATCATCGATAAAATGCTAGACACAAGTTGCCATTTTGTAACGGGACAAGAAAATTGTTATGTTTATAAGTCTACCTTTTTGTGATGTTGCACAAGTTAGTGGCACCTCTTTGGTATCCGTTCTTTATTTTACTAGAAAAGGCTAAAGAATCACATCCATGCTATTGTATATTCCAGGTTATTCACTCTGTCATATGCACCTACTTTACATAGTGTAAAGCAGCCATATGTAATATGTTGCCAAAAATTACATAAACTTGAGATGTTCTCAAACCTGGGAGAAGCTGGAGCATGGCATGAGCAACTAGTGATCCAGACTCATAGTTCTAAAAGTTGTGTCTTTTCAGATCAAGGTACAAGCTGACTACTACCTCTTTGAGAACTTAGTGACATCCATCTTTGGCAGATGGCGTAACGCAATCCCGGCTTGGAATCCATTATCAGCCTTAATTCAGCTCCGTTTGTTATTAGCTATGTACTTCAAGTGCTGGTAGTGCAGAATGTGTAAGCTATCAAGTGTAATATTTGTGCTTCAGAATCTGTGTTTTGTACATGTTATGAAGCTGTCAAGTGTTCATGTTATGAAGTTGTCAATTGTTCATCAATTTAAGTGTTGGTAGTGCAGAATATGTAAGCTGTCAAGTGCAATGTCTGTATATGTTATTAAGTTAGTGCTATGTTTTAGAAGTGAAGTGCAGGATCGTACATATATTGAGTTGTACATGTATGGGTGGGGAACTGATATAGAACCATAGGCTAAAACCATAGTTTCTAGAATGGGTTAGTTTGGTTTTGGGGAATTTGTCATGTGGTTTAGTTTGGGCTGGGTGCCAATGCCAATTACGTGGGGTTAGTTTGGTTCAGTTTCCAAAACATCATCACATGGGTTCAGTTCAGGTTTGGTTTGGTTACCCACCCATTCTCAGATTTAGCGGTGAGGCTACAGGCTGCTGCGCGCGGCCTCCTAGCGCGTCGGCGTGTGTGGGAGATGCGTGGTCTGCAGCTGCCGCTCCTCCCAAGTGTGCATCGCTGCGTAAAGGACCTCGATCTCATCCGCTGTGTCGAGGATCTTGGGCATGTGGTTTTCCCCACAGGCGGCGGGCATGTTGTTTTCCCCACGGACAGCGACCTCAAAGTCTGTGACATCGGCGGTTGGGAGGCGCACCCCTCCTCTCCATTCTTCATCGGAAGCCCTCCACTCTTCTCTGTGTGGTGCAGACCAATAGCCGCCCGGCGGGGAGAAGGCATGGTGTCACCAATAGGAGCACACCGCGTAGCACCACTGCATTCCGCCGTCGGCCGCCGCGAGGGCGCCTCTGCTGGTCACTTTTGCGACCACTTCCAGGTGGTCGTACACATGCACTCCTTTTGTCCAGATGGTGTCCATGGGATCCAGGTGGCTGTACGCGTGCATGTCCGACATGCGGATGGTGTCCACTTTATGTTCAGGGGTCCAAAATAAAGCGTCCCAGTCCATTTCAGGTTGAGAGTAATAACACAAGCCGAGATGTAAAAGGCTTGTTTTTAGGTGTTAGGTTTGTGTTGCGTCGAGTCATGGTTATAAGTTGGTTAGGTTGCACCTCGAGGACAAGTTGCATGTCCAGGTGGGGTGTAGTGTTAGAGTACATAATGGGCCTAATGGGCCTGGGCTGGTGGTATAGCCCGTTAGTCTTAGGGTTAATTAGAGATAAGGGTCGCTTGCTTAGGGGTCAAGTAAGCCTTGTTGGGGAGTCAAGTAAACCTCTCTATATAAGGGGAGGGGATGTATCAATCTAATCAAGCAAGAATTAAGAAGGAAATCCCTTCCCTCTTGCCCGGCCGTGGGCAAAAAGGCCCCCGGCCGGCCCTCTCGCGCCCTCCTTCTAGCAGCTCCATAACTTCCGCTTCATCCCACAATACCGCGGAATCAAAATAAGACGTTGGTGGTAAGCAGTATGACTATCACCGCCGACAACTCTTTGTGTTCTACTCGTGCATATCATTTACGCATAGACCTGGCTCATGATGCCACTACTGGGAAATGTTGCATGGAAAACAAAAAAAATCTATGCACACGCAAGATCTATCCATAGAGATGCATAGCAACGAGGGGGGAGTGTGTCTACGTACCCTCGTAGATCGTAAGCGGAAGTGTTTCACAACGCGGTTGATGTAGTCGAACTCTCTTCGTGCTCCAACCGATCTAGTACCGAACGCACGGCACCTCCATGTTCTACACACGTTCAGCTCAGTGACTTCCACCGCCTTCTTGATCCAGCAAGACGGCGAGGTAGTAGATGAGTTCCGATAGCACGGCGGCGTGGTGATGGTTATAGTGAAGTGATCTCCGCAGGGCTTCTCCAAAGCACTATGAAAATATGACCGAGGGTGTAAACGGTGGAGGGGGGCGCCGCACACGGCTAGGCAATTGTCTGGTATGTGCTAGGGGCGCCCTCACATATATATAGGTGGGAGAGGGGAGGGAGCAGCCAAGAGGGCGCCCCAAGTAGGCCGAATCCTACTTGAGGTCCTTCCCTAAGTGGCGCCCCCCGCTTTCGTTAATTGCCGGAGAAGAAAGGAAAGGGGGAAGAGAGAAGGAAGGGGAAGCCGAATCCTCCCCCTTTCCTTCCCCACTTGGCCAACTGCCATGGGGGGCACGCCAGCCCCTTGTGGGCTGGTGTGCTCCCCTCTTGTGGCCCAATAGGCCCAATATACTCCCAGGGGTGAATGTTACCCCCTCTGGTACTCTGATGATTATCCGGTTTTCTCCGAACACTTCTGGTGTCCGAATACCATCGTCCTATATATCAATATTTACCTCTTGAACATTTCGAGACTCCTCGTCATGTCCGTGATCTCATCCGGGACTCCGAACAACATTCGGTCACCAAATCACATAACTCATATAATACAATATCGTCGTCGAACGTTAAGCGTGCGGACCTTACGGGTTCGAGAACTATGTAAACATGACCGATACACCTATCCGGTCAATAACCAATAGCGGAACCTGGATGCCCATATTGGCTCCTACATATTCTACGAAGATCTTTACCGGTCGAACTGTTATGACAACATACGTAATTCCCTTTGTACATCGGTATGTTACTTGCCCGAGATTCGATCGTCGGTATCTTCATACCTAGTTCAATCTCGTTACCGACAAGTCTCTTTACTCGTTCCGCAATACATCACCTCATGACCAACTCCTTAGTCATTTGCTTGCAAGCTTATGATGATTATTACCGAGAGGGCCCAGAGATACCTCTCCGATACTCTGAGTGACAAATCCTAATCTCGATCTATGCCAACCCAACAAACACCTTCGAAGATACCCGTAGAGCATCTTTATGATCACCTAGTTACGTTGTGACGTTTGATAGCACACAAGGTATTCCTTAGGTATTCGGGAGTTTCATAATCTCGTAGTCGAAGGAATATGTATTTGACATTAAGAAATCAATAGCAATAAACTGAACGATCAATATGCTAAGCTAACGGATGGGTCTTGTCCATCACATCATTCTTCTAATGATGTGATCCCGTTATCAAATGACAACTCATGTCTATGGTTAGGAAACCTTAACCATATTTGATCAACGAGCTATTCTAGTATAGGCTTACTAGGGACACAATATTTGTTTATGTATTCACACATGTATTTAAGTTTCCGATCAATACAATTCTAGCATAAATAATAAACCTTTATCATGAAATAAGGAAATATAAAATAACAACTTTATTATTGCCTCTAGGCATATTTCCTTCACAATGCTCACAATGATAAGTTCAAAAATCGTTAATCATGCATAATGGACATATATTTCATTTAGTGGGACATAATATATGAAGAGAACATACAACATATGAGCTCTAAAAATGCATAAAATATAGAGCCATCAGCTACCTTCCAAGAGAAGTTTCGAAATGAATGAGGTATGTCACACGACCAAATCAAGTGCCAGCACGATCGGCGGCCATCTGACCTAGTGCTTGACCCTATTGCGGCGCCTCTATGAGCATCTTCAAAAGTCAATTGGTAAGCACTTTTAATAGTAAAAATCCCATACTTGTCAGGACCCTAAGAAAGTGTGTCGTCCTCTAACCGGGGTGAAGCACGAATTTTCATAATATCAGAAACATTGGCTGGCAAGGAATACTCCTATAGCAACCCATAGTTCCATGACCCATTTTCATTTAGAAACTCAGACATGAACCAAATGTGACATCTTTGCCTGTAGTATAGCAGGCTTATAGGAGGAGGGGGCGGGGATCGAATTATGACGCCAAACTCGGGTGCTTCCGTTGTTCCAAACTCCCCATACCAAAGCCCTTTTCAATAAAGCCCGTAGCTAATTTCCTGCAATGATGACGAGGCATTTCCGGTAGAGATTGTGTCCTCAAGCTTCCCTTCAGGGTAGTACCTGGCCTTGAGTACTTGTGCATAGACGCTATCTGGTTTAGAAATTAACCGCAAAGCCTGTCGAGCTACCAATGCTTGATTGAAAAGACGAAAGTCATAGAAACGAGCACCACTTTTATTTCTCGGTTGCAACAATTCATCCCAAGCAAGCTCTTCTACTCACCTCGATAGGAGTCATATTACCAGCAAGAACACTATGCTTGAGAATTGAAGATAGACCATCAGCCACAAAAAGAAATAAAAATGGATAAATATGGTCCCCTTGTTGAAATTTACCATTTAGGAAAAAAAATTCTCCAGCTGCTTCTCACAAAAATAAAAAATAAAAAGAAAAGGAGTACTAAGCTATGCTGAAAAAATCTAGCAGGAAAACCGCCCGGCTCAGAGCCTTTAACGGACCAATCTAAAATAAAGCATTCGCGGTTTCCTCACTAAAAAAAAAGAAAGCACAAAGTCATTCATTATCTGCCTCGGCCACCCTAGCTTCCAAAAGATCAAGAACCAGAGAAGTGTCAAGTGACGGGACCGCCGAGTAAATACCTTGGAAATACTCATTAGACTATTCACGGCGAGAGTAAGTGGTAACATCACACATATTTAGACAATAATGTGACAAGTAATTAATGAAGAAAGAAAGGGTGTAGTAACATAACCTGTTACTGTAACCTCACATATATCAAGACAAGATGGGTCTACAACCTAGTAAATGATGTGATGCATGACACCACATATATTACTTCCCACTATAAAGATAGTAACATAGACTAATAACATAGGCATGTTAGTGCTCTAAGTTACTCCCCAATGTGACTAGTCTTAGCCAAACTAGCCATCTCACCAGAGTCAGAGTGGACAACACCAAAGTCAAGTCTATTTCGAGTCATGGTTGAAAGCTTGTACCAGTAAACTGTGAATAAACAAAGTATCGTACCGAACTAATTGACCTGATATTATTCCATTTGATTTGAATTTCAAAAAAAATGAAGATAGTATTCCATTTGAACAGGTACTCCCTTGTCCAATTTGCAGTTTCGTTCATATAATGGTCAGCATAAATGCCACAAGAACAAGTCTACACTGCATGTACATGCCCTTCAAGGCAAACAGAAGCATATGCTATGTACACTCTACCAAAGCAAAGCAATTGAATCTGGAATCTGGAATCAGCAAAGAATGGCCGACATAAATCTAGGCAAATATACTTCAGTGCAGGAAGAATCATCATCACAGTGTCACCTAGATCTAGATGATCGACCCCCTGGACTGGAAGAGATCTAACCGGGCCTTGGCGTCCGGCAGCAGTCGCTCGACGCGCAGGTCCTGCACCAACTGCGGCTGCTTCGACGCCCACAGGAGCACGGCGAGCACCCCGGCCTGCGCCACCTCCTCGCTCTCCGGCACATGCAGCGCGATGTAGCAGAGCAGTATGAGCGCCTCGATCTGCAGCTCGTCCCCGAGGTACACGAGCTGGACCAGGTGCCGCGCCCCGCCCTCGTCCACGATGGCCCTGCAGTGGTTCACGTGCAGGTGGTTCTCCGTGCACGCGAACTTGGTGAGCGCCACGATGGCCTCCTTGGCCACCGGGGGCTCGCGGTCGTCGAGCAGCCGCACCAGCGGGCCGATCACGCGCGTCTCGCTCGCCGTGAAGGTGCGCGACAGGCAGCCCAGCGAGGTGATGCACGGGAGCAGCAGCGGGTCGTCGTACTCCCCCCTGCGCACAATGCAGAGCAGCTGCTCCGCCACGGCCTTGGCCGGCGGCGAGCTGGGCTTGAATGCCGACTGCCGTAGCGCGAGCTTGTGCTCGGCGACGCGGGTGATCTCCATGATCGCCATGGCGGAGTAGTACTGCAGGTGCGTGCCTGCGCCGTCGTCGCCCTTCTCGAGCAGCCTGGCGAAGCAGAGGAGCGCGCGGGACTCTGTTATGCTCTTGCAGACTCCCGGGTGGCCGCGGGCAAGCTTCCAGAGGGCCTTCGCCGCCATGGCCTTCATGTGCGCCTTGGTGGCCGGGTCCTCGGTCTCGCGCGGTCCACGGCCGTTCGAGCCGTTCGAGCTCAGCTGGGGCCTACTGGGTGGTGGAGCCGTGACCCGGCTCGTCGTTGTCCTGCCGGCTGCAGCGGAGTGCATCTGGTTGTTGCGTCCGTTCGAGCCTTCCGACGAGCTCGACGGTTCGTTGGCGGAGTGACCAGAGATTCCTGGGAGCATGCTGGGTGTGCTGGCGAGCACGACAGAGTGAAGCGACCTCATGTGCTCCGGCGGAGGAGGTGCAGCGTGCCGGGTGCTGCTTCCTCCGACAGAGTACCTGCTGTGCTCTTGGATGGTTCCGGCGGCGAGGTGGCCGACGAGGTGCCGGACGGCGTTGTTCTGCGCGAACAAGTCCTGGCATCTCGGGCTCTGGTGCGCCAGCGACGCGATGGCCTCGGCGGCCGCGGCCTGCACGCGCATCGGCGGCTCCTTCAACGCGGCGGAGTAGACGGAGCAGACCCCGGCATGGAGAAGCTTCTCCACGCTCCCCTCGTCGCGCCCAAGGAACCCGAGCGCCGTGGCGGCCGCCTCCTGGCCGTCGTCGGTCCCTTCTTTGAGCAGCTTGACGAGGGGCGCGATGCCGTCCTCCTCGACGATGAGCTTGGAGAAGTGGGGGTTGTCCCGGGCGAGGGAGGCGAGGGTGGAGGCGGAGTCGGCCCGCACGGCGAGGCTGCCGGTGTGGAGGCGCGCGATGTGGTCCCAGATGAGGAAGAGTATGGGCTCGTTCTGCGCGATGTTGGGGAGGCCGCGCAGGTCGTCGTCGTCGTCGTGGGCGCCGTTGCCGTTGGCGTCGGCGTCGGCGCGCGGGGAGGAGATGCGGATGAGCCAGGCGACGTCCTCGACGGCGGTGTCGAGCAGCGCGAGGGTGCGCGGGAAGCCGGAGACGGGGTTGAAGGTGAGGAAGCGGCGGAGGCGGGAGTGGCTCTCGAAGCACCTGGCCGACATGCCGCCGGCCTTGGCCAGCGCCTGCAGGGTGCCGGCGACGATGCGCTCGGCGGGGCGCTCGTAGAGGTCGGCCCGCGCCGCCTGCCGCAGCACCTCCGCGAGCTTCTCCGCCCGCGCGCGCAGCTCCTTGCACTCGGGCCGGAGGCACTGGCCGGAGCCCGACTGCTTGGCCACCTGGTCCGCCAGCTTGATCGGCTTCGCCAGCAGCGCCTTCACGCCCTCCCCCATATCCCAAGAAAATCAAGCTCAAAACTCACCAGCGGCCGAAGCTTAGCAGAATTGCACTGTTTGAATCCCCCCGGATTGGAGCTTGAAGCCTTAAATTGGGAGGCTCCGTTCTGCCACCGACGGCCGGGCTGCCGATGAGAACGAGGCGGGCGATGGTGGTGGATGACTGGACCGGAGTGGATTCCAAAGCTGCGGTTTGGGCTATCCTTCTTCCGTCTGTTTGAAAGCAACGCGCGAGCCGACGAGGGAGGAGAAGAGAAGGGAAGGGGTTTAATGGGGCCGACCAGGACGAGCCGAGACGACCTGACGGGGGGAGACCGGAGAGGCTGCCGTGGTGTGGACAGCCGCCCCCTGGGCGCATTTCTGGAGCGGTTTCCTGAGTGGAACTAGCCTAGTTTATGGCCATCGAACTTGCTTGGTGGATTTCGTGCCAAATGGTGCGAGATTTCTTCAAGTTTTCTCCACCGATTCCCTCCGAACCTTCCTTTTCTTTTTCGGGGCACTCCTTTTGTTTGCCCCCTAACCCAAGGTCATAAAATAACTCGGGCATCGGTCCAAGTAGTCGGCCGTCCGTGTCGTCCAACAGCAAAGATCTGATCCAATCGCTGGATCAAGCTTTGTGCATGACCCGGTCAGACTGGGCAACAACAGCTTCCTGATTAAGGAACGCGAAAGTGGCCCAGCGGTCCCATATAAATCCTCCAAATCGAATTGTGTGCAATCATGGATGCGGTTGCTACCTTTGGTTCTCTGATTGATTGCGATCTAGCAAGTTATTCTTCCCACCGTGCGTTGCCGGATTTGACAGGAGCGGCTCGATATCTTCTTGCGGTCTCCTCGTTTATCTCTTGTTCTGGAGAGACATTCCTGGGCAACCATCAAAGCAGCATCTTCTTTCCCCGCTTGGGATCATCTCTGTTCAGAGAGGCAAGTTGACAATCTTCTTGCCAAGTCCATTCGACAGAATAATACCAACAGTAATGAAATCCAAGGAGGTGTACAGGAAAAAAAATACAAGGATAGGGTTTTGTTTTCCTTTGCTTGATGGTACTATTGGTCGGTTTAATTTGTCATCACTAAAGTAAAGCGAGAACGTAAGCAAAAGAAATTTTGCTTCTATCCTAGATGCCTAAGTTTCACTTGAATTCAAACTGAGTACGAGTGCTCCACTCGGCTCGAGTCCTAGCGAGTTCCTGCCCCTTAAGCGTGTGATGATAGGTCTTCAGGGTATCTATAATTTTTTATATGTTTCATGTCTATTACCATCCATTTATGCAATGTTTTTGAAGTTTTTCTAGAACTAACCTAGTATATTCAATGGCCAGTGTGAGTTCCTCTTTTCTATACTTTTTATATTTCAGGAAAAAATATCGACGAACCATGAAAAAATTCAGAGGCTCTTAGGATGTCTAAAGGAGCATTGCAACCAGAGGCAGGGCAATGAGACGCCCACAGGGCCTAGACGCCATAGGGGACAGGGCGCCTACACAAAGCTTATATCAGCT
>NC_057803.1:67394688-67404379 GCF_018294505.1 Triticum aestivum | reverse complement strand
AATGTTGTATATACCACTGTCATTTCACGTTCCGAGGCAATCTTCATTTCAGCCATGATCAAATACTCTTTTGGAGGGGGAATTCATTGTCGTCTTCATCAACCTTGATCACTGTTGCCCCAATATGAGTTGGGAGTAATCTATCTCCTAGATTACGGCTTCATGGCAGTAGTCAAATCTCTCCTCTTTGTTGTTCGATACAATAGTCATTGAGCTTCCCTACATGATTATGGTCCATTTGATGTAAAACCTAACGATTATGTTGATCATGTGATGAATTATTTTCTTATCTTCAAATTGTGTTGATGCCCCATGTTTGATTTATAAATGCATAATTTTCGCTGGTTACTAGCCTTTGCTTGGCCAGTTTAGATGGGCAATTAATAGTGGGAAATGTGTGCATTAGTTAGATTTAATCTTGCAAGTAAACTAACATGTTGGCAGTAAATGAAAAGGATTGCATTGTATTATTGCCACTAGAGATAAATGTTTGTATGTGGCCTCTAATGAAATCATGCAAATAAAATTATATCATATTGCTTAAGAAAATTGTCCGTTTTATGCTTAATACTTTGACGATGCAGAGAGAATCTCGTTGAAGACCAGATTATTAAGTTATATATGTTGGGAGGTCTCTGTCTATACAATTGCCGACGTACTGCCTATATAAAATCAACACATTACACGCAATCTAGCATGAACATGTGAAAGTGTAACTAATCCCCGGGTGGTTTTGACAATTCAAAACAACATATAGATCATTGAACTAATATCCATTTAAAATAAATATTTCAGGAAGTTCAATGAATGGCATGGCATGGACTAGAGATGTGGACCCCTCAAAATGCTAAGGACATATATTGGCAAAAACTCAAGACTCTTCATCTTTATTTTAGTGATCCAAGATCACATTGAGTCCACAGGAAAGCCAATACTATTAAAAGGGGATGAGATGTTACTTAATGGCTTGCTTGCTCAAATGCTTAGTGATATTGCTCCAAAACCCTTAGCCACTTTCTCCATCCAAATATGTCAAAACCCTCAACTCCAACTTGGCCCCACAGATTCTTTCTATCCGGCGCCACCGAGTTCATATGACATAGCCACTGCCAGAAATCCTAACACTTCGGTCTCACCTATACGGGTCTCAGTCTCGCCGAGATTGCCTTGCCAACGCTCTGTGACCTGTTGCATTTATTTCGGTTTCACTGAGTTATGCAATTTGTCTCATCATGTGAATTTGCTATTCGTTCGATATTTTGATGAGATGTATGTTGTCTTTCCTCCAATGGTGTTATGTGAACGTTGACTACATGACACTTCCTCATGATTTGGGCCTTGGGGGAGGCATTGGGAAGTAATAAGTAGATGATGGGTTGTTAGAGTGACAGAAGCTTAAACTCTAGTTTATAAGTTGCTTCGTAAGGAGCTGATTTGGATCCACATGTTTATGTTATGGTTAGATTTATCTTAATTCTTTTTCCGTAGTTGCGGATGCTTGCGAGAGGGGTTAATCATAAGTGGAGGCTTGTCCAAGTAAGGACAGCACTCAAGCACCGGTCCACCCACATATCAAATTATCAAAGTAACGAACGTGAATCATATGAGCATGATGAAAACTAACTTGATAGTAATTCTCATGTGTCCTCGGGAGCACATTGCTTTATATAAGAGTTCGTCCAGGCTTATACTTTGCTACAAAAAGGATTGGGCCACCTTGCTGCACTTTTTTTACACTTGTTACTTGTTACCCGTTACGAATTATTTATCACAAAACTATCTGTTACCGATAATTTCAGTGCTTCCAGAGAATACATTGCTGAAAACCGCTTGTCATTTCCTTCTACTCCTCGTTGGGTTCGACACTCTTACTTATCAAACTTGCCGGTGAGAAAAGGTTGTTTGACATTAGCTCACTTGATGAATGGAGAACCCAAGCCTATGAAAATGCCAAGTTGTTTAAAGAAAAAGTTAAAAGATGCCATGAAAAAAGAATACAAAAGCGTGAATTCAATGTAGGTGACCATGTCTTGCTATACAATTCTCATTTAAGATTTTTTTTGCAGGAAAATTTCTCTCTAAATGGGAAGGACCCCTACATTGTCGAGGAAGTTTATCGTTCCGGTGCCATCAAGATTAACAACACCGAAGGCAATAACCCGAAGGTGGTAAATGGGCAAAGAATCAAACATTATATCTCAGGTACTCTCATAAATGTTGAAACCAATATTATTAATACCATAACACCGGAGGAGTACATAAGGGAAACCTACTAGAACATTCCAGACTCCAAAAAGGAATAGGTATGTGATATAGTAAGTAAACCGACTCCAAAACTTTTCCAATGGCAATTTTACTCCGTTTTAGAATATTTAAAAAATTAGGAAAATAAAAAATAGTCCAAAAAATGCACGAGGAGGCGACAAGCCTTGGGGGCTCTCTACCCCTTGGACGCGCCTCCTGATGAAGCTATGTACCTAGGGTAGGGGCATGGACCTGTCCTAAGAGCCCTACCCAAGGACATCCCTGGAAGAAGTCACCTTTCAATTGACTTGAGGGTATCCCACTCGACGGATTCAAGACACTCGACCAGGAAGCTACCACTCGACTACGAAGCCAACCACTCAACTGACAGGAGATCTAAAGTCACTCCGCAAGCAAACGGTCGGCCATTAAGTAGTCTTTATGGTCATCATAGCACTTTAATAGGGACGTTACCAGTAACGCCAGTCTTAATGTATTTTAACCCTGCATTACTGAGGACCGGAGGGGTCCGGCGAACTCTATATAAGTCACCCTCTCCTCAGTAGCGGGGGTTGGCACCCCTGTAATTCATACACACATAATCCAGTCGACCGCCTCCGGGCACCGAGACGTAGGGCTGTTACTTCCTCCGCGAAGGGCCTGAACTCGTACATCCTGGTGTATTTACAGCTTCTCCATAGCTGAGATCTAGCCTCTCCATACATACCCCCCTACCTCACTGTCAGAGTTAGAACCACGACAGTTGGCGCCCACCTTGGGGCCGGAGTCTTAGCGCCTAGTTGGAGAAGTTGCGATTTTTCCGATCCCTTTGATCATGTTTTCGTGCGGAGATTTGGTGGAGGGCCGCGAGATCCATCTTGGCGCACTCACGTTCGTCGCGGACAACTCCGCTTGGCTTCAGGAGGCTCCACTCGACATCGACGCCCTCCCTGTCCGCGGTGTGACGCACTTCCGCGCATGTGTTCGTGGCGTCCTCCTGCGGCAGCCGTCGACCCAGTATCGGTCGGCTCCCGTGTCATCTTCTCGCCCTGTCTCCCACCGGCGCAAGCGCTCCGGCCGGTCGAGACTTCAGAGGTGGGTGAGGCATGCCGTGGCCCGCCAGTCGGCAGCCCCACAAGTCGCGGCAATCGAGCCCAACGAATCCCTCTACAGCCTGTTCGACCTGTCGACTGGCTCCGCGGAGACCGCATTCGAGTGCGGCAGCAGCGACCCGGCGGCTGAGGTTCTGGCGGTCGATGGAACACACAGTCCTCCCGGTTTCCCTCGCACCGATGGAGGCGCGGGTGGAGGCGACCCGTCGCATCCCCACGATGAGTATCTCCCCGAACCTCTCACGTCATTGCAGCGAGAGGAGCTTCGCCGCCGGAACATAGATGCACTCCGCACTCCTATCGTCGGAGAAACCCCCGAGGCCCGGGCCTTGGAGGACGCGGGCTTGGCTAACTTGGCCGAGCGCACTCGACTGGAGAATCTCCAGCGAATACTCGACGAGCAAGTGCTTCAGCGAGCTCCCGAGTCCAGTCGACGTCAGCTCTTCCCGCCTACGCAGGTATATCGGACCCCAGTTTAGAATTTGGTAGCCGCGGCCCGTATAGCAGAATCGATTCAGCCCTCCCAGTCGGAGGCTGGCAGGGGCTTGTTGCAAATTAGAGCGTTGCTCCGGGCAGCGGGGAACCAGAATTCCGCTGTTTCCCAGTCGCGGAATAGGATCCACAGTCGATCCGTTGCAACGGATACAGTCCAGTCGGCTCACAGCCCAAGATCGCCCCCGAGGCGTGAGGGACGCGGGGACCGGCACGATCAGTACAGAAGAAATGGGCAGTATGATCACCGGTTTGATCGACGTCGAGTGCCAACCCCTCCCCTGAGGAGTGGGTCATATGCGCCTCGACAGCAGGATGACAGACACCCTCATAGTGTTGGGCGGAGAGTTCCAGTCGACCCCAGGGACCCAGGCTTTGATGCGAGATCCATCCTCGTTTAGGGTCTGGTTGACAGGAACAGAGCTCACCGAGAAGGCCACGACAGGGATGCGCCTGCGAGCAGCAGAGTACGTGTTTCGGGGCCAGAGTGTTTCAGTCGAGCCATCAGGGCCGCAGTGATTCCTCCCAACTTCCGGTTGGTGACTGGGGTCAGCAAGTTCACCGGCGAGTCTAAGCCTGACACTTAGCTCGAAGACTACCGAGTGGCTGTCCAGATTGGTGGCGGCAATGATGAGGTGGCTATGAAGCATTTGCCTCTCCTGTTAGAGGGCTCAGCCAGAGCGTGGCTGAATCAGTTAGCACCCAGCAACATCTACACTTGGGATGATCTCTCTCGAGTGTTTGTCACGACCTTTGAAGGAACATGCAAGCGACCAGCAGGCCTTATAGAATTGCGGTCTTGCATGCAGAAACTGAGTGAAACTCTGAGGGATTACATCCAGAGGTGGATCACTTTGCATCACACAGTTGAGAACGTACCAGATCACCAAGCAGTTTGTGCCTTTAAAGAAGGCGTCAAGAACAGAGAGTTGAACCTGAAGTTCGGTCGGACCGGAGAAATGTCTCTGAATCGGATGATGGAAATTGCCACCAAATACGCTAACGGAGAAGATGAAGATCGACTCCGGAGTGGCAAGCAGAAAGCGGTCGCCCAGGAAACCGGAGGCAATTCCAGTCGGAAGCAGAAGCGGAAGGCCGAGCCAGCCGCTCCTGGGGAGGCCCTGGCCGTAACCCAGGGAAAATTCAAGGCAAAACCCAAGGGGCCCTGGAACCCCAAGAAAGTCAAGGATCAAGATGGAAATGATGTTTTGGATCTGCCATGTCACATCCACACCAAGAAAAGATGAAGAGGGTAACCTTATTTACCCAAAGCATACCACTCGACAGCGCCGGCTCCTGATCCAGCAGTTTCAGGGCAAGCAGTCCAAAGACAAGGAAAAAGAGTCAGACAGGGTTGAGGACAAAGAAGATAGTGACGATGGATACCCCCAAGTCAATTCCATCTTGATGATTTTTGCTGATGTCGAAAGCAAAAGTCGACTGAAAGTCATCAACCGTGAAGTTAATATGGTTGCCCCGGCAACACCCAGCTACCTGAAGTGGTCTCAGACTGCCATCACGTTCGACCAGTCCGATCACCCTGCACACATTGCCACCCCTGGGAGGCAAGCTCTGGTGGTCGATCCAATTGTCGAAGGTACTCGACTGACCAAAGTCCTGATGGATGGTGGCAGCGGCCTCAACATACTGTATGCAGAAACATTGAAAAGGATGGGCATTCCGATGTCCAGGCTCAGTGCCAGCAACATGAGTTTCCATGGAGTCATTCCTGGAAAGAAAGCCGAGTCACTCGGCCAGATTGCTCTTGATGTGGTTTTCGGTGATTCAAAGAATTACCACAAGGAAAAGTTGACATTTGAGGTTGTGGACTTCCAAAGTGCTTATCATGCTATTCTGGGCCGGCGAGCTTATGCACGCTTCATGGCTCGACCGTGCTACGTGTATCTCAAGTTGAAGATGCCCGGCCCCAGAGATGTGATCACTGTTACAGGCAATCGGAAGAAAGCAGAGGAGTGTTTTCAGAAAGGATCAAAGATCGCTGATGCTCAGATGTCAGTAGTCGAGCTGCAAGAGTACCAGAAGACTGCTGATCCGAGTGAATTGCTGCGAGCCAAGAAGCCAGCTTCAGAATCAGCTTTTCGGTCGTCCGGTGAAACTAAGCCAGTTCACATTCACCCGGCCGACCCCAATGCTGCTCCGACTCACATCTCAACGACGCACGACTCCAAATAGGAAGAAGCGCTCATCCAGTTCCTCCGTGAGAACTGGGACATCTTCGCATGGAAGCCTTCTAACATGCCTGGAGTTCCTAGGGGGCTGGCTGAGCACCGTCTACGAGTCGACCCGAAGTTCAAGCCTGTGAAAGAACATCTTCGACGGTCCGCCGTCCAGAAGAGGAAAGCTATTGGCGAGGAGGTGGCTCAGCTCTTAGCAGCGGAGTTCATCCGAGAGATTCACCACTCCGAGTGGCTCGCCAATGTTGTCATGGTCCCCAAGAAGGACAGGTCACTTCGCATGTGCATTGACTTTAAACATGTCAATCGGGCCTGCCCGAAAGATCATTTCCCTCTCCCCCGCATCGACCAGGTAGTCGACTCGACCGCGGGGTGTGAGCGTTTGTATTTTCTAGATGCTTATTCAGGATACCATCAGATCCGTCTGTATGGACCCGACGAGATCAAAACAGCTCATCACCCCATTCAGGTGCTTCTGTTATGTCACCATGCCCTTCGGCCGCAAGAATGCTGGAGCCACGTTCATGAGGATGATTCAGAAGTGTTTGCTCACTCAGATCAGTCAGAACGTAGAAGCATACATGGGTGATATTGTGGTTAAGTCACGGAAAGGTTCCGACCTACTGACTGACCTTGCCGAAACCTTTGCTAACCTCAGGGGATATGATATCAAGCTCAATCCATCAAAGTGCACATTCAAAGTTCCAGGTGGAAAGTTACTCGGTTTTCTCGTTTCCGAATGAGGAATCAACGCCGATCCCGAGAAAGTTGGCGCCATATTCCGGATGAAGCGCCCTGTGCGTGTACACGATGTCCAGAAGCTTACAGGTTGCTTGGCCGCTCTAAGTCGATTCATTTCTCGTCTCGGTGAAAAGGCATTGCTTCTTTACTGACTGATGAAGAAGTCTGACAAGTTTGAGTGGACTCTAGAAGCTGATGCAGCGTTTGCAGAGCTCAAAGCTCTGCTCTCCACCCAGCCGGTGCTTGCTGCCCCAATCAGTAAAGAGCCTCTGCTGCTTTACATTGCGGCCACGGGACAAGTTGTCAGCACAGTACTTACGATCGAGCGGGAAGAAGAAGGAAAGGCCTTCAGAGTTCAGCGCCCAGTATATTATGTGTCCGAAGTTTTGACTCCTTCGAAGCAAAGATATCCCCATTACCAGAAGCTTGTATATGGGATTTACATGACCACGAAGAAGGTTGCACACTACTTCTCTGACCATTCCATTACAGTCGTCAGCGACGCTCCACTGTCAGAGATTTTGCACAACAGAGATGCAAATGGTCGAGTGGCGAAGTGGGCGATTGAACTCCTTCCCCTAGATATCAAGTTTGAAGCAAAGAAGGCTATCAAGTCCCAAGCAATTGCAGATTTCATCGCCGAGTGGATTGAACAGCAGCTTCCGACTCAAGTTCACTCGGAGCACTGGACCATGTTCTTCGATGGATCTAAGATGCTGAATGGTTCCGGTGCTGGGGTAGTATTGGTCTCCCCCCGAGGAGATAAGCTCAGATATGTTCTCCAGATTCACTTTGATTCCTCCAATAATGAAGCAGAATATGAAGCACTCTTGTATGGGTTGCGCATGGCCATTTCACTCAGCGTCCAACAGGTGATGAAGGAGTGGGACGTCGGAAGCCCAGCTATGACTGGCTACTACAACGCAGTAAGAAAGCTAGAAAAGAAATTCGAGGGGTTAGAGCTTCATCACATCCCCCGACTGAAAAATCAAGCAGCTGATGATCTGGCAAAGATAGGCTCCAAGAGAGAAGCCATTCCCAGCAATGTGTTTTTGGAGCACATCTGCTCGCCGTCAGTCTAGGAGGATCCTTTTACAGAAGAAGCCCCGCAACCGAAAAGTGCCACAGATCCGACTAAAGTCGAAATTCCTGCTGTGGTCGACCTAGTCATGGAGGTCTTGGCAATCACTCCCGACTGGACGATACCATACATCGCGTATATCTTGAGGAAAGAACTTCCAGAGGACGAAGAAGAGGCTCGACAGATCGTCCGTCGATCTAAAGCTTTCACAGTCATTAAAGGACAGTTGTATAGAGAAAGCGCAACTGGAATCGGTCAGAAGTGCATAACGCCAGAAGAAGGTCAGATAATCCTTGATGATATCCACTCGGGGACCTGTGGTCACCATGCGTCCTCTCGGACCATCGCGGCCAAAGCATACCGAGCGGGTTTTTACTAGCCCAGGGCAAACGAAATGGCGAAAGAGATAGTCGACAAGTGCGAAGGCTGCCAGTTCTACTCCAACATGTCGCACAAGCCAGCATCAGCTCTGAGGACCATTCCACTCATCTGGCCCTTCGCTGTTTGGGGACTGGACATGGTTGGTCCACTGAGAACAGGCAGGAGCGGATTCACACATGTGCTTGTGGCAGTCGACAAGTTTACCAAATGGATTGAAGCCAAGCCTATTAAAAATCTTGATGCTAGCACTGCTATCAGTTTCGTCAGAGAGTTGATATTCAGATACAGGGTCCCGCATAGCATCATCACTGACAATGGGTCAAACTTCGATTCAGACAAGTTCAGAGCTTTTTGCGCCTCTCAAGGCACACGAGTCGACTACGCGTCGGTCGTGCATCCCCAGTCGAATGGACAAGCTGAAAGAGCAAATGGTCTAATTCTCAAAGGACTGAAGCCTCGACTGATGCGTGATCTCAAGCACGCAGCAGGTGCTTGGGTCGACGAGCTTCTGTCAGTTTTGTGGGGACTGAGGACCACCCCGAACCGGTCGACTGGAAGAACGCCATTCTTTCTGGTTTACGGAGCCGAAGCCGTCCTGCCGAGTGATCTACTTCACAACGCCCCCAAAGTCGAGCTTTATAACGAAGATGAAGCAGAGCAAGCCCGGCAAGACGCAGTCGACCTCCTAGAGGAGGAGAGGGAAATGGCTATGATCAGATCGACCATCTATCAGCAAGACTTGCGTCGATTCCATGCCAGAAATGTGAAGAGCCGAGCCTTCCAAGAAGGAGATTTGTTCCTCCGAGTGGATCAGCAGAAACCACACAAACTTGCTCCTACTTGGGAAGGCCCCTTCATCGTCACCAGAGTCCTCCACAATGGAGCATATCATCTCTACAACGTTGGTCGCCGGATCGACGAGCCACGAGCTTGGAATGCGGAACTACTCCGCCCATTTTACACTTGGATTCTCACTCGGATGAGATGTAATAAGAAAAACTTCTGTAGTTTATTTTTATCAAAGACAAGAGTGTCCCAGTTCTTCCTGTAATTGCTGTCACTTTTGTTTGCGTACGAAATCCCCCAGTGGTTAGCTTAGCTGCGAATCCGTTTCGCCTAAGTTTGCAAAAAAATCCTACCGAGTGGCGAGCCAGACTCCCACTCGGGGATTAGCTGCAGCCCAGTGCTCGCCTAAGTATATAAAAATCCTACCGAGTGGAGAGCAAACCTCCCACTCGGAGGCTTAGCTGCAGCCCGGTGCTCGCCTAAGTGTTTGAAAATCCTACCGAGTGGAGAACAAACCTCCCACTCGGGGGCTTAGCTGCAGCCCAGTGCTCGCCTAAGTGTTTGAAAATCCTACCGAGTGGAGAGCAAGCCTCCCACTCGGGGGCTTAGCTGCAGCCCAGTGCTCGCCTAAGTATTTGAAAATCCTACCGAGTGGAGAA